>NC_056728.1:65120688-65404608 GCF_019279795.1 Protopterus annectens
CATCAGATTAACAAACATTCTCATTCTAACATAATTTAAATACACTAACTACCAATAAAATTTAATAAAATCAGTAACAGACCCGCCTATTCCTAAGGGTGGGCTTCATTGGAACATTTTCATTTAAACCTGGAGTCCTATGAGCCATAAGCTCAATTATCCATTTGGCTTCTATTAATTCAGTATGTTGTTTTATATCACCCCCCCCCCCCTACTACTCAGCTTGATATTTACAATGGCTCTAAACTTAAAAAAATGTGTGGGATTCTGTTCATTCCTCCGGGAGATTTCTGTGTCTGAGTTTTATGTGCTTTTATTAAATTCATTTTGGACTTCAAGCTGTGTTCTGCCACGATTTTTTCTGCCTTGGGACATCATCAGAGGGGACATTTGGTGAAGCTTCCGAGGAGTAGGGTTCACCCTCTGGGGGTGACTGAGGTTTTGGGTCTCTACGCTTGGCAGGAACCAGTGGTGCAGAGACAGAACATGGACCTTTCGAGGAGGGAGAAGAAGAATCTGACTATGTGAAAGTCCTACCAGACAAGACCTTCCTCATGGCTTCGAAGGCACCGGAGCCCCAGGGCGAGGGTTCCACTGGTTCCGAAGAAGACGGTGGTCTCCCGGGCCCGAAACCACAGGCTCTGATCCAGAGGACGGAGCCGAAATAATCTGCGCCGAGGCACCGAGGGGAAGAGTAGGAACCGAAATTTCGGTTCGACCCCCCCCCCCCCCCCCAGAACCGAGGAGAGATTGTCGGCTCCGAAACCCCTCGATGGGTACCGAGGGTGTTGAGGTCAGTGGAGCCAAAAGCACTAACGAAGGCTTCGGCCCCGGGGGATCAATGATCATCAGATCCTCGACGGGTCTCGAAGGAGGATCAACAGATGGGACAGGAAGGGCCTCAAGCTTCGAAACCAACTGGGATGAAACCGCAATCAGTTTGGATAAGGCCATGTTCTCCATCAGTTTCTGCACCACTCGATCCACATCGGTGTCGGACAGTCTGGAGGAATGGGTCGAAGGGGCCGAAGAAGTCACTCGAGGCAGCATCTCGGTGCTCGGCTCCAAGGTCTGTGGAGCCAGCAACCGAATCTTAGAAGAGGTACTCGGAGCCGATGACCTGGGCTCCAATACCTTCGAAGACTTCGACCCCTTTGAAGACTTCGATGACTGGTCTGCAGTTTCCAATGCTTCCTGAAACTCCGGCTTCAGGAGACCTCTCTCAGCCAGTTTCCTGCATCTCTCCATCATCACTCTGCCACTAAACGAGTGGCAGATGGAGCAATCCTCCTGAAGATGGAGAGGGCCCAGACAGTAAATGCAGGAAACATGGTTATCAGTTATGGACATTTTCTGCCCACACTGGCAACGTTTAAAGCCAGATTTGGCTTTTTCCGACATTTTTAAGCCCAAAATAGCAAATACAACTATATGTATAAAGTATACAAAACTACCACTAGCACACACTATAATAACTTTCAGTTAACTGGTGAAAAGAAAAGGAATTACCAGTAAAAAATTCTGACAGAGCCCTGACAGAAAAAAGGAAAAATGGCCTAAGGCCTAGGAGCAGCCGCTCCCCACAACAATCTAACACTAATTTAAAACAACACACACACCAACACTACACTAATACTAGTGCTATGTAATCCTAATAATAAAACTCAACAATTCTAACTATTTTAGTAAGATATATATATATATATATATATATATATATATATATATATATACACACACACACATATATAGATATACAGATATAGATATGAAAAAATATGAAAAATACTGGCCCGAGCTCTCACTCGACGAGACCTGTTGCAGCGGCAAACTAGATCTGAGGGTTACCAGCAGGGGATCATGGGATAGGGACTGTGCCTCGAGCTTCTCTTAGACGCAGAGCTTGGAATGCAGCCGACTCGGAGCCAAGGGATCGGCTCCGAACCCGTGTGTAAGAACAAACGGCGAGATCGAACACCTTAACATCACTTCATTTTTTTTTATGGCCCAAATGGACCAATCCACATTCCATAATGTTTCTGTTGTGCAAATACTGCACATTAAAAAAATGCCTTTCCGGAAAGATACAAAGTGCAGCAGCCAGACAAAAACAGAAAACGTTCACACTTACAGCAGTCAGATATAAATTATACACCGAAGATAAATTGTACTGTGAAATTGTCTAAAAAAAAAAAAAAAAAGCACAATAATCATAACAGGTGTAAGTGTATATCCAAAACTAGTGATATCTCCTACCTGTATAAGACTAAAAGGAGGGGCATGACAGACACGTCTGTTAGCTACCAGGCTCCCAGCAGGAGCAAGGCCACTGTAGAATGGCAATCCTTTACCTCCAGGACACTTTTCCTTAAGCCTTCCAAGGATTTCATCCTGTGACAACTTGAAATTTTCCACTCTACGAAAAACTGTGGTGGAATGTAATGTAGTTGTTTCTTTCATTCCCCCGGCACATAAAGGCATGGAAATCTTCAGCTTTGAAGCATAAAAGGGCATCTTCCTATCTCCTTTTCTTTCACAGCGGGTCGTCAGTTCAATAGTGAACCTGCCAATTCTGAAGGTCTCTGGAGCAGGCAAGTGACTCTTTGGAACTACCTGAGACATGATGCTGATCACTTTACTGGGAAATTTGTCCGAGTGAGACAGAGGAATGACATCAAGCAACTTGATGTGACCCTCCACGGGTGGCAGCAACAAGCAAGAACTCTCATCTTCTGAGGCAGAAGAGGAACTGTCATCCTCAGGATCTACTGTGCACTCTGCAAATAAGTAACAAAAAGTAAAGCACTCTCAACAAAGACAAACACAACAAACTGGCAAACATTATCAATATTTTTTCCTCAAAGTTCCTTCACTCCACCCCTCCCTGCTGACACCATAGCCTCGCAAGATCAAACTAAGGGAGTGCACACACACAGAGCACATATCTGTGACATGCTAAATGTCTAGTCAGAGCAGAACACTTTGCTCCTTTATTATTGTAATTCACAACCATGAAATTAACCACATAAGGCTCTTGAAAAATGATAACTCCAGGGTGTCAGCATATTAATACAAACATGGGTTTTCCAAACACAATTACTCATGATGCCAATAAGATAAAATTTCTTATTTACAAATGTTATGCTGCCAATTTTTAGCATTTAACAGCACCTAACTGGAAGTGGTGGTTATTCCACAATGAGTGAAGTAAACGTGTGTGAAACACTCACCATCTGTAAAAAGAAGTTATGCACTTACCATAAAGTTGGATTTTTATTACCTTTAGTCTATCCAGTCTGAATTATAGAATATTCACCTGCAGGCAGATCCAATTCAGCAACGGATATCACTCTCCTAAGAGCTTGAGTTCCTTATCCAATCCCATAAGGCACTTGCTCACTTCATTTCACCAGCTTGAGCTTGTTTCCTAACTTCTGCTTAAGGCACAAAAAAAAAGGCAGTGAAGGAGAATGGACTTCAGAATACATCTACTGGGACTGTCTAAAGCAAGGACATGTGAGAATCTGGAGGGGGAATGGAGAGTGGACTGCTGAAGTTAATGGTTTACGAATCATAAAGATCCACCATTATGATAAGTACACAACTTCTGCTATCCATTATGAATTATTGGACACATTCCTTAGCTCCTACTTTCTTAGGTGGACTCGTGACAGTATGCTCCTGAGAATGGTGACCCAAAAGAGGATCTGGACCTGGAGATTATGCCCAACTTATAATGCTTAGTGAATGTGTTCCAGAAAGTCCAAGTTGCTGCACTGCAGACATTTTTCAACTGAGAAGTTCTTGAAAAAAAGATGGAGAAGTTGCTACTGATCTTGTGGAATGAACCTGCAGTTTTAACAGTACTGTCTTGTTGCCAAGACTGAAACGCAAAGGTTATGTAATATGTAAACCTTCTGGAGAAAGTTGTTTTGGAGACCTTCTGCCTCAGGTTAAAGAAACCACCGAAAGTAAATGGCTAATTTTCTGAAAGCCTTAGTTCAATGTAAACAGAAGCATGGTGGTCTATGAATATCCACCGTGTGAAGTAAATACTCTAAAGAGAAACAGGGGGATGCAGAAGCTGCTTTCCAGAAAAACTACCCCTCAAGTCCTAGTTCTGTGGACCCCCTTTGCCCTTGGGGTAGTGTCCATTAATAAGGCCTCCTCTGCCACAGTCGCCCCTATCTGAAGATAAGTCATAGGAAGGACATTGGGATTTTTTGAAGCACAGCACTTTGGACCCTTTCTGATTCCTGAAGAAGGATCCTTGTGGGATCTGAGTAGACTCTGAAGGCAGACAGCATCTTAATTTCTAAACAGGAAGCAAGAAATGAAGAAATTTGGTTAACAGTGACCAAACAATAAGGACACATCAAAAGGGACTTTGATGAAAGACGCCTTGAAGTTGCTGGCAAAGTCATACAAGTGGACCCAGGCATAGCATCTTACAGTAATGCCAGTAACTGCAGGTATACTTACCATAAATGTAGATGTTAGAGTGCATTCACTGTTGCAGTCCTAATTCTTGGGATTTCCTGCCGTGGAAATCCCTGGCCAGCCCAAATACCACAGAATAGTTTCCCTCCATCTGGAGCTGGCAGGCACCCTATCCAACATCACAACACTTTGGTATAAGGGTAGTCGTTCGGAGCTAAGACACCAGTATTTTTTTTTTGGACCCTACAGACAGGACCCCCCCCCCCATACTGTCCCTGAGGCCAAGATTCTGGGACCCTGTAATTCAGGAAGGAGAGGTACAAAAAAGGGCTAACCTGACTGAGAAGAAGGCCCCAGCCTACACAGTATACTAGAGAGGGAAAGAGTACTGCAATGGTGAATACACTCAAACATCTATATTTATGGTAAATATACACATCTGTACCATGTTCTTCATGTTTCAATGTTGCAATCCTAACTTGTGGAATGATTCCCAAAGCTGAAAGGATTGGGGGGGGGGGGGAATTAAGGAGAGACGAGGATGCCCTGCAAGATGGCTGTGGCAAATCCTGCCCTAGACTTGGAGGAGGAAAAAAATGGCAATGTTTGGTAAAGATATGCACTGAAGACCAAGTTGCTGCCTCCAAAATGTCCCTAGTGGGCACCCTTTTATGAAATGTAGTAGGGGTAGCCCTGGTGGAATGTACCCTTACAGCATCAGGGGGGGTTCTTATCATGATGGCTTTAACAGAAGGAGATGCAGTCAGAGATCAATTTGGAGATGGTCTGCTTGGAGACTGGTTTCCCCTCAGACCTACTGGTGAAGGCTCCAAACAGTTCATCTGATTTCTTGACAATCTTGGTCCTAAGTAGTAATGGAGTTACCTATGTATATCCAAAGAATAATAAAAGATCCTTTTCCCCTTTGTTCTGAGGATTGAAGAAGGCAGGCAGGCAAATGTATGCACTGAGTCAACAAAGTTTGTTACCACCTTGGTCATAAAGGAAGAGTTATTCTGGACTCAGACTCTGTGGAAGATGATAGAGGGTTCCATGCACATTGGAACCTGAAGCTCAGAAACTCTTCTGGCTGAGGTGATCGCTAGTAAGAGGGCAGACATCCAGGTCAAAAACTTTAGTTCAGTGGAAGCAGCTAGTTCGAAAGGTGAATTTATCCAAAACAAAGCTGAGCTGCCAGGGTAGACACTGAGGCTTTCTGGGATACCTATTGTGAAAAAGCCTTCTCAGAAACTGTTTCATGAGGGTCTGTGAAAGGAGAGGAGGCTGAGAAGGCAGGCAGGCTGAAACAGCTGAAGTATGGATTTTTATAGAGCAGTAATAGTCCTTTGTCAAAAAGGCTGGGCAAATGACAGAAATAAAGGAATCTTAGCTAAACACGGGTTTTGTGCTTTCTGTCTGCACCAAAGGGTGAATCTTTCATTTAGAGGAGTAAGATTTCCTTATGCTAGGCTTGTCAAGGTGGTATTCCTTCCATGAACTCAAGGTATCATCCATGCTGACAATCTGAGCATCCAAAAGTTGGGGTGTATAATCTTGCCCCTGTCCTATGTTAATAAGTCCATTCTCTGTGGCAGCTCCCATGGTTCTGTGCTGGTCAGACTGATTAGCAGAGATACCAGTATAGCCTGGGCCGATCTGGTACTATTACTATTACCCTTGGCCCCTCTTCACTTACCTTTAGCAATAGCCTGGTGAGCAGAGGTATTAGAGGGAAGGCATAAAGGAAAAGGCCTGTCAAGTGAAAGAGAAGGCATCTGTCTTCAAGGAGGACTTCATTTTATTCCAGGAGCAAAACGTTTTTAGGTCAGTATATTCTTTGGTGGCAAAAGGTCCATCAATGGTATACCCCATTATTTGTCTATGTTGAGAAATACTTACTGATGCAGCTGCCACTTGTGGGAGTCTGACAGGCTTCTGCTGACACAGTCTGCTAGTTGGTCATGTTGTAACCCTTGGGAGTTAGCAGGTTCCCACACATCCATTGGCAGGCAACTGAAGTAGCAGGCTCAAAAGAAGCCAGAGTCAACTTTTCCAAAACAAAATTAAGATCCCAGGGAGGAGGAACGGGCTTCCTGGGAGATCTAAAGTTAAGGACGCCATTAAGAAACTGCGTAATCTCAACCCTAGAAGCTAAAGGAGTAGGAGAAAAAGGCAGACAAGCAGAGACAGCTGAAAAGTGGGCTTTAACAGAAGAATAGGCCATACCAGCATTGAGCAATTCACACAAATAAGAGACACCAAAGGAACATCCACAATAAGTGGGTCCTAGTTATGAGAGAGACACCAAACAAAAGTCCTCGTAGTAGGTTTCATGGCCTCCCGCAGGACTTACAGTACGCCGTCAAAAAAAAAGGGGTGTCTGTGAGGAATCAAAATCCTATCGCCCACAGTGTCAGTTGAAGCATGAAAGTACAGTTTTGTACATACCTTAAATGTAGATGTTCCGAGTGTTCACCCTGCTGCAGTCATCACACTTGGGTTATCCTGCCGTCAGGCGGTCCCGCAGTCGGCCAGAGTTCCAAAGTCTTGGTTCGGCGTCGGTTGCTGTCACTTCTTCCCTGACGTCAGTGCGCCAGGGGTATATAAGAGGCATCCAACGCCATTTTCTTCAGTTTTTCTTGCCCCAGATGTCAGGTGCCCCCCAATAGGAGGTCACTACATATTGCCAATATAACATGTAAAGAACATACAAAGCATGTCTTCAGCTATAAGCAAATACACCACAAAGGTTGTATCAGATAGAAAGGTTCAGCTAGGTTAGAGGGGATGGAGGGAGGGTAACCTGGACTGCAGCAGGGTGAACACTCGAACATCTACATTTATGGTAGGTACAAAACTGTACTATGTTCATCGTGTTACCCTGCTGCAGTCATCACACTTGGGTTGAATCCCAAAGATCAGGATGGGTGGCAGAGTTAAACAGGGTTTGAAGAAGCTAGTAGGCCCTGCAAAACTGCAGTGGCAAAGCCAGCTCTAGTCTTAGAGTATAGAGGTAAGTGATAGTGTTTGGTGAAGATGTGCACTGAACTCCAAGTTGCAGCTTCCAGAATATCCTTAGTTGGTACCCCCATGAGAAAGGCTGTTGATGTAGTTGTAGCCCTGGTGGAGTGGGACCTAATGCTTGCAGGTACCGGTTTCCCATGATGAGTGTAGCAGAAACGTATACAATGTCCTATCCATTTTGAAATGGTCTGTTTTGAGATAGTTTTTCCATGTGATGCTGCAGCATAGGATACAAAGAGCTGGTCAGATTTTCTGAAAGCCTTAGTTTTATCCAAGTAGTAACGTAATTGCCTGTGAATATCCAAGGAGTGCAGGAGTCTTTCTCCTTTGTTCTGGGGGTTTGGGAAAAAGGTGGGTAAATGAATGGCTTGGTTTAGGGCCACAATGGATACCACCTTTGGCATAAAGAAAGGGTTAGTTTGTAGAGAGACTCTGTCTTGATGAAAAATGAGGAAAGGCTCCACTGCCATTAGTGCCTGTAGCTCTGAGACTCTTCTAGCTGAAGTTATTGTTAGCAGCAGGACAGTTTTCCATGATAGAAACTTTAAATCAGCTGAGAAAGCTGGCTCAAAGGGCGGCAGTGTAAGCTTTTCCAGAACACAGTTGAGATCCCAAGTTGGTGCTCTCCTGGGCGGTCTTATGTTCGTAGCCCCTCTGAGGTACTGTGTTAGGAGTGGATGTGAAAATAAAGGAGGATCTGTGTTGTAATGAGCTGAAATCGCTGAGGCGTAGATCTTAATAGATGAAAAGGAACGTCCTTTGTGCAACATCTCAGTTAAATATTGTAGAATCTGAGGAATGTCTGGATCAAGGGGATTTTGGCCTTTAGCCTGGTTCCAGGCGCAAAATCGTTTCCATTTGCCTGAATAGGGTTTCCCGGTGCTGGGCCTCCTGGCCTCCAGAATGACATCCATAACAGCTTTAGATAGAGGAGTTGGCTGGTTGTTTAGGTGATTTGCCATGCAGCCAGATTTAAAGTCTTGAGCTGGCTGTGTAGAATCTGACTGTCCTGCTGGGTGAGCAGGTGAGGAATTTGTGGTAAAATCCATGGTGGGCCGTGGGCCATGTTCCTTAGTATTGGATACCAGTGCTGGCGTGGCCAGTCTGGAGCAATGAGTATCATTTGTGGCCTCTCTAATCTGACTTTCGGCAGCACCTTTGCTAGAAGAGGCAGTGGAGGGAAGGCATACACTGTTAATGTTTTCCAACTGAATGTGAGAGCGTCCACTTTGCAAGCTTGTGGGTGGAACGTCCTTGTGCAAAATTGTTGAAGTTGGTAGTTTTGGGGGTTGGCAAACAGATCTATGTGTGGGCGTCCCCATTTTTGAGTTATCATTGCAAATACTTGTGGATCCAGTTTCCACTCGTGGGGATCCATGATGTTTTTGCTTAGGTCATCTGCCAATGTGTTTTTCTTTCCTGGCAGGAATTGTGCTTGTAATTGAACTTGGTAAGTCAGTGCTGTGTTTCACAAGGTCATTGCTTGCCTGCATAGAGGGTAGGAGTGTGTACCCCCTTGCTTATGTACCACATTACTGTGGTATTGTCTGTCTTTATTATTAGTTGCCCTAGATGTAAGAGGTCCTTGAAAGCTGTTAGGGCATTCTGTACAGCTAGCATTTATTTTTGATTGATGTGCAGATGCCTTTGATCTGTAGTCCATTTGCCTTGAATGCACTGTCCTGCCATGTATGCTCCCCAGGCATAGTCTGATGCATCTGTTGTTATAGTTTGCCTGGCTGTGGGTAAGGTAAAAGGCTGACCCTTGTTGAGGTGACATGCCTGTGCCCACCATAAAAACTCGTGTTGAAGGCAGGGAATGAGTGGCATCATTGTTTCCAAGCTGTGGCTGTGTTGAGTCCATACGCTTTTCAGGTACCATTGTAATTTCCTCATATGCAGTTTTGCAAATGGTATTAGTAGTATGCAAGATGCCATGAATCCCAAGGCCTGCAGAATTTTTCTTGCAAGGAGTTGGGTCTTTGTTGCCATTATTTTGTAGTATTGAGTTAGTTGTTGCTTGTCTGGCGTGAGATAAGCCATCTGGGCCGTTGTATTCAAGCTGGCACCCAGGAATATTATGTTCTGTGAGGGCACTAGTTTTGATTTCTTTTAGTTTACTGTGTACCCTAGGCAACTTAGAAGGTGTTTGACAAACGCCAGATGTTTTAAAAGAATGTCCTTGCTTTCTGCTTGAATAAGGCAGTCGTCCAGGTATGGGTATATTTGAATTCCTCTTTGTCTGCAGTATGCAATTACTGGTGCCAGGCATTTGGTGAAGACCCTGGGCGCAGTAGATAAGCCAAAGGGCAGTGCAGAGAATTGATAATGGGTTGAACCTGCAATGAAACGGAGGTATCTTCTGCAATTTTGTCTGATAGGGACATGCAGGTATGCCTCCTTGAGGTCCAACGTTAATAGCCAAGCCTTCTTGCCCCACATAGAAAGGAGCTGCTGTAGTGTTAGCATCTTGAATTTGGGTACTTGCAGATAGGTGTTTAGAATTGAAAGGTCCAGAATGGGTCTCCATGTGTTGTCCTTTCTGGGGACTAGAAAGAGTCTTGAGTAAAATCCTTGTCCTTGCTCCTGTGTAGGTACTTGTTGAATGGCTCTCATGTCCATGAGAGCTGTAATTTGTTTTTGTGCCTCTGCCCCTTGATTTGGTGGCAGGTTTGGCATTCCTTTTATCCTTGGCAAGGTGTGAAAGTGGAATCTGTATCCTTGTGAGACAATGTCTAGGACCCATTTGTCTTTTGTGATGATGTGCCAGTTGTCTGCAAAAAGTGCAAATTTTCCTCCCAAGGGAGCTGCCAAGAGAGATTTGCTTGGCAGTTTGAGGGTTAAGTCATTGTGTTTGTCTTCTGGTAGCTTGGGGACTGTCTTCTCCTCCTTTCTGGGTAGCGGCACACCACTGCCGAGGTTTGTAAGGGCCTTGTGACTGACCTCTGCCCCTTGGGCGTCTGTATTTGCCCCTCTGTGGTCTGTCAGAAGCTGGAAAGGAACAATTTTTTTTTGGCCAATTTCTGCTGAAATGAGGGGGTTGTACCTGTAAGAAATCCTTAACCGTCTGCATAGACTTTGCCTTATCCTCAATTTTCTTTAAAACTTCTTCTGCTTTGACACCAAATAAGACATCCTGCTGTAAAGGCGCATCCAATAATTTTGCTTTTACATGATCAGGCAGGGTTTGTTCTTTTAACCAAGCATGTCTGCGTATGACAGACCCAGTCACAGCTGCTCTACAGGAAGCTACCAATGAATCAAATCCACATTATAAAGTATGTTTGCCCACCTGTTCAGCTGCATGCAACAGATCCTGCATTTCCTTGAATTCAGACTGTTCAGAATACGTGCTTATCTTTTGTTTTAATTGAGACATTACGAATTGCTGATATTTCAGCATGTGAAACTGACAATTTAATGCTCTCATAGCTAGAGTAACTGAGGTGTATACCTTCTTTCCCCATCTATCTAGTGCTCTGGAATCCCTTTCAGAGGGTACAGGATTTTTAGCCATAGAAGCCTTAGCTCCTTTGGGACCATGGGAAATTGTTTCTGGGTCAGCAACAGGGCTTTTATAAAAGAATTTGTGTGAGTCAGGTACTCTGTAGTATCTGTCTAGTTTGGCTGGAGCAGGAGGTAGAGAATCTGTATTTAGACTAGATTCTAAGTAAACATCATCCACAATGTCTAAAACTGGAGAGATAGCAAGTGGTCTGTGTTGGGGAAGTAAAAGGAACTCTCGGAGCCTTTTCTTTGAATCAGAGTAGTCCTGGCCTTCCCAGTGGAAATGTTCCCTCATGGTATGTAAAGTTTCCCCAAAGGAATAGTCTTCATGGGGAGATGCTAAGGGGATAAAGTCTTCAGCATCAGAGTCTTCATAAGGAGGAAAGGAGTAATCCTGTTTGTCAGAAGAATCTGAGGAAATTGAAACCTGGTTAGAGGAAGCATAGCCCTCCTCTTGTCTTGGCCTTTTGTCTGGAAGGGGATGGGAACCCCTGATTAGGGTAATCAAATCTTCAGCCATCTTAAACATCTGTTTCTTAGGCATGGGGCCTTGAACTGGAGACTGATGTACAGTCTTTTTAGGCTTTAATGGAGTTTTAAGCTTAGCATAAGATTTAATGGTGAGTCGGAAGGGCCTAATGAAGATGGCTGCGTCGGCCTAGTACTCTCCTTTTGAGAATGCAAAGCTGTCTGGGGTTCCAATTCTGCAGTCGTCAGGGGCTGCGTAGGTGCCTCACTGAAAACTGGAGAACCGGCGACAGGCCCAGCAGAGGCCTCAGAGTCTGGATTGGTTCTAGGCTGCCTGTCCTTATCCTTGCATTTTCTATGCATGTCGGTCGTCGGCTGCTCCGACGGCATGCTATAATTAAATTTCCTACCAAAGTAATGTTGAGCGAAATCAAAACGACGTTTGATCGTTTACTGAACCTAGCACAAAACTGACAACCTGTGACGTCGTGGTCTGGGCCTAAGCAAGGAATACAATAAGAATGAAGTCCTTATGAGGTATTTGCTTCCCACAAGAAATGCAACTGTTAACTTTTTTTGACATCGGACTGAGGCAAGAAAAGGTTCTCCAACGGGGTACTTAGCTTTACTGAAGACTTCGGACTGAAATTCGCTTCGAAAATCTCAGGTGTCGGCCGACTGGCACTTGCGAACTGCTTCTGCTTCGGGCACCGCTTGGCAAGAAAGACTGAAGAAAATGGCGTTGGATGCCTCTTATATACCCCTGGCGCACTGACATCAGGGAAGAAGCAACAGCAACTAACGCCGGACCAAGACTTTGGAACTCTGGCCGACTGCGGGACCGCCTGACGGCAGGATAACCCAAGTGTGATGACTGCAGCAGGGTAACACGATGAACATCAGGTAAGGATGGATGAGAGATCCCGTGTCTTGTGTGATTAGATCCACCCTGTGAGGTAACTTGTGATAATTGCCTCTGGCTAGATGCAAAAGTAGAGGGAACCAGTGCTGTTGAGGCCAAAAGGGAGTCACCAGTGAGATTTTGGTAGCATCCTGTTGGATCTTGAACAGGAATTTCGACTGAGAGGAAGGGGAGGAAATGCATAAAGATACATCCCCTTCCAAGAAAACGAGAGGACGTTCACCTTCCACACTACTAGACCTCAGACTCTGGCACAAAACAGAGGAAAATCTCTGTTCAGAGGGGAGGCAAAAAGATCCACTTGAGGAGTATCCCACTCATGCTCGTCAAGAAACACATCCCTGTGAAGCATCCATTCAAGAGAATGAGTTAAGGACCTGGTTAGAGTGTCAGCCAAAATGTTCTGACCGGAAGGGATATAAACTCCCTGATGAGTCACTTAATACTTCACATCAAGATCCCACACCAAAACTGCTAACCGGCAAAGAAAAGATCTTGTTCCTCCATGTTCATTGACATACCACATCACTGTGGTATTGTCTGTGAACATCTTGAGAGGCCCTGGACAGAAAGAGGAGGAAAAGCCTGAAAAGCCAGTAGAAGAACTCTCATCTCTGCCATGGATGTGCTCCTTTTGCTGACGAGTTGACCACACCCCTTGTACTTTTAGGGAGCCAAATGTCACCCCCCATCCCATGTCTGAAGCATCTGTGAACAATTCCTGTGAGGGAAGAGGGGGATGAAAAAGGATCCCTGGATTCAGAGACAACTGCTGAGTCCATCAGTGAAGCTCCTGTCTGAGATAAGGAAGAAGAGGAACTACAAAGTCTAGAGGATGTGCATATTGAAGCCACACTTACTTCAGAAACCACTGAAACTTTCTCATGTGAAGTTTGGCCAAAGGGGAGCATTGCAGTGGTGGATGCCATGAAACCCAGAGCTCTCAGAAAATCCCTGGCTGTAATGGAAACCACAGGAAGAAGAGTTTGAAAGAAAGAAGTGCGTTAAGGCCTTTGGAGGGGGCAGGGATGCAAGCACTGACACAGTCTGAATCCTGCAAACCAGAAAAACATGATCCTGAAAAGAGTCAGAAGACTTTTCGAAATTTACAGTGAACCCCAGGCTCTGAAGAAGAGGAAATGGCAAAATTAAGATTTTGCAAAAGGGTCTCTGGAGAGAACACCTGACTCAACAGGTGATCTAAGAAAGGAAGTATTTGGATCCCTCGAAGCAATCACAGGAGCGAGGCATTTGAACACCTGTGTGGCAGTAGAAAGACCAAAGGGGACAGCACAGAACTGAAAATGCCAGGAAGCAACACAAACGCAAAAACTTCTTGAAAAGAGGATGGACTGGAATTTGGAGATAAGTATCCTTGAGATCCAGAGACACAAAACAGGCCTGAGGGAGTAACAGAGGAAACAGAATCTGAAGGGACAACATCCGAAAGGCAGGCACATTTAGAAAAGCATTTAGATAAGAGAGGTCTAGAATAGGTTTCCAAGTGCCCTCTTTTGTTTTCTGGGCACTAGAAACAGTCTAGATTAGAATCCTTTCCCCCCTTTGGGACACAGGTATCTCTTGAACAGTACCCAGAGTCAAGACTTTGAAGAACCTCTCTGAAAAAGGGAAGCTGTTCCCAAGGAAGCTGAGGAATGCCCATAAAAGGAGGATGGGATTTGTACTACATGAAGTACCCCTGACGAATGATTGACAGAACCTAAGAATCTTGAGTGAAATGAAGCTAAACTACCTTTAGTAGAAAGTTGGGATTGCCTGTGAACAAAAGCAGGCTTAGCAGGGTAGTTTATCTGAAATTTAGGCACAAAAGAAACAAACATGTTCAAGTTCTTGTAGGGCCTTACCCTTATCCTGAAGGGACTTAAACTAGATGCAGTTTCCACCAAAAAAAGTTTAGAATCCAGCAGATAATCCATCAACTTAGCTTTAATATCATCAGGTAGACATTGAAGCCTAAGCCAAGAATACCTCCTCATCACTGAACCCAAAACAGCAGCCCTAGAAGAGCCATCTGCTGCATCATAAATACATTTAATAGAATGACAAATTGAGAAGACATCCCTACCAAGGAAGTAGCAGAAGTTTTACCCTCAGAGTCTGGAAAATCAGAAATAAGATGACAGACCTGAGAACAAAAGAGTTAACACATACCTAGACATATGGGTCTGATAATTAACAGCCCTAAAAGCTAGGGTAGCAGAAGTGTAAACCTTCTTACCCAACCTTTTCAAAGTTCTGCTATCCTTGTCAGAAAGCAATAACTTGGGTGTTAGAATCACCCGAGATGTCTTATCAGAGGCTACAGAAACAACATGAGGAGTCAGCAGCAGGACATTTATATAGGAAAGAACAATCCTCAAGTACCCTATGAAACCTGTTAGGCTTCTTGGGAGCAGGGGGTGGAGAATTGGGCGTATGACAGGCACTGGAAAAAAGCATCCAACAAAGTAGACAAAACAGGAGGAATAGTCATAGGTTTAAGAGATTCTACTGCAGCTACTCATAGTATCTCTTATGGATATCAAAGACCGGAGAACAATCCCACATAAAAACAAAATCCATCATCCTAGTGTGCGTGCCTCCAAAGGAAATTTCCTCAAAAGGAACATCTGGATTAACAGATTCCTCTTCCTCTGACCCATAGTCTAAAGGAGAAGGAATTTGAGTAGAGTAAGTCAGGGATTCATTATCTGAATCTGACCCATCCTCAGAAGAATCCAGTTCTCTAGGCCTTTCAAGGGGAGTAGAGGGGGGTCTATATTAGATAATCGAAGTTCCATAACTCCAAACACCTAATGGTCGAACCATTATGTTCCAAGTTACAGAACTCTGAGTATCTAAAAAAAATAAATAAATACACAACGCACAAAACTTAAACAAAAATTTGTTTTAAGCAGGGGGGCAAGCCCCCTGCACCCCCCACTACTTAAATATACCAACTCTGAGATCACACCACATTGAAGTGAATGGAAACCTCCGCTTAAGGAGATTTCCATTCAAACGCTCAAACTTTTACAAATATGAACGTATGGTCTCGACCATACGTGGATCGAACTTGCAAAAGTTCAACTACGTGATAGGAACCCGAGTAGAGTACCAAGGAGGCTCAGGAACCAAAACCCCTTGAGGAGGCTTTAAGGACATTAAAGCAGCAAATGGCACCCAAATGAAAACTGCCACTCTCTTAGTGGAGCTGAAGAAACACGTTTAATTTTTTGTTTCTTTTTTAAGGGAACGTCCCCTCCAAAAAAACTGACAAGGCTCGGACCCAAGACACCAGTTGATAACCATAGTTGGAACTTCTTCCCCAACTAAAAAATGCAGAACTCCCTTAGGCCCCTTGGGGAAAAAAAATCAACCGTGGTCCCCCCTGAATGTCAGAGACAGATGCCTGCAGAGCGTCTTCGGGTGTGTGGCCAGCCGGACCTTCACCAGCCTCTGACACAGTCGCAGCAGAGAAAACCAACAGCACAGCCAGGCAAGTCTCTGGGGTTGTAACCACCTGAGTAGAGATAACCGGCAGAGGCTGGACAGCAAAAGATTCAGGTTGTACCTTTTTCACCTTCTTCTCCTTAACGGCCTACTCTCAAGGCGAGAGATTCCAACCATTGTATCTTCAGTGAGAAGCTTAAGACGTTGGTTCTCAATATACAAGGAAAGGGAAGAAAGTCTACTGTAAAGGGTTTTCGGAATGTACGCCTGAAAATTACAACAAGACGCATGGTCATGAGAAGCTCCTAGACAGAACAGATGCTTGCTGTGGCAGTCTTTATGGGAAATCTGCCTCCCAGACTGGCATTTGCCCTTCCTGGATGATGTGACACCCCTGCACTGGCCCAGTAATCAAGGAGTCTCAATCCTCACCACTGGCAAAAGTAGGGAATGTACACACTGGGAGGATGACAAGTACACACACAGTAAAGTGCAATGTCCCTTAAGAGCACACAGAGGCCACAGTCAGTCAGGGGCTGGTTTCTCCCTTTTTCTCCAGATCCCCAATAAGACTCCCCACTGGAACACCTATAGGGTTGAGATCTCAGCTGAGTGTCCAAACCAGGATCTCCAGTACTCACTGCCCAGTCAGTGTTTCATGCCCCTACCTAAGCAGCTGACACACACACTGCTTCAGATTTGATTTATATGCACACACACACACACACACACACACACACACACACACACACACACACACACACACGGGAAAGGCTGGCACAGGTTTACTAGCTATGCCCCTTCTGCCCAGACTATAAGGTAGTTTTCACTGTCACAAAGGAACTCTATCAGCGACTTTAAGGCCCTTAACAAAGGGTGTCCAGTCCTACTGTGTAATGTTACTATTACTCCAAATGGTAGTCTGACCAACAGCAAGGCTATTTAGGAATGGCCTGTACTGTGTCACCATGCAGATATACAAGTACTCTAAGAGCTTAAATATGTCTCACAGATATCAGCCACAAAGAAAAGTTTAAATATATTTAATAATAAATAATAAAAGAACAAGACAATACTCAGTAAATAATCAGTTACACCAGGGGTCAAAATCACATGAAATAGAAAAGTACGTTGCAGGACAGTCTCAAATAAATAAAGAAAACATCTAAGCTATACTTTACTATATTCCTATCTGAATCTAAGAGAGTTACTATGCCCTAAAAACCTACTTACAGCAAGGCAAGTGCAGATGTGGTGATGAGTGGATGTTCTTCTTAGGTCAAAGACAAACTACAAAATGCCCAGTTTCTCTCTGAGAGTTTTTAAATTAATATCAAATATTACTGCTGGGTTAGCTTGGATGACATCATTTTTGTCACCTGACTTCAGCTCCCAAGCTAAACCCCCATTGTCAGAAAGTACAAGCATTTTTAGCATCTCCCTTTGAAAAATACATACCTCTCAGAAGTTTGTGATCCTGGAAGCCATAAAATAATAAAATGCTCCTACATCTCAAACCTACTATTTACTTCTTTTTCAAGACAATACAAAAACTTCCATCTCTAGACATTGTGTCTGCTACTGCACTGAAACTGAAAGATAGCTTTTATATCACAATCGTAAAACAATTTAATTTCAACTTATTTTCTTGATGTTTTGCAACGTAACCTCTATGTTCCAGTTTCCATTAAACATATACATCTAAGCAGTCACAATAGTGCAGGTACGTTACTGTTCTATTCCAATAGGGCATGCTGTGGTTACATTTTAGCTCATTTCTTTACACACACTTCTGTATAAATCATACCAATATTCAGAAATGACAGAATTATTTACAAAAAAGATGCTTCAACAAAGCATTAGGTTAAGGGTTTGCACACTTATCCAACCAGCTTATTCTATGTTTTTTATTTTTTTACATTTTTTCCCCTAACAGATTTGTTTGTTTTTCAACTGAACTGTACAGGTTATAAGGTCAGATTAAAGGTGGGAAAAGTTTTGAAATGATTTATTGTGGTCTCATTTTTTTTATCACAAAAACTTAGCATTTTAACAGGGGTGTACAAACTTTTTATATCCACTGTGTGTGTGTGTATATATATATATATATATATATATATATATATATATATATATATATATATATATATATGAAAAACTCTAAACACACACACACACGTATATATATATATATATATATATATATATATATATATATATATACATATACACACACACATATAAAATGCACATATGGATATACAAACTAAAATATAAACTTTTTGTGAGGAAGGGTTAAGGGGACTTATCTGCCAGAAAGGAGCTGTAGTGCTGGCTGCTGCTCTCATGAAGCCTCAGTACTGCTTTTTCATGAGGTGGCAAAAAAGTGCACAAGATTTTCCACTCAATGTTTATTTTCCCTCATTAGGGTTGCCCAATCAGCAGTCTGGAAGTGTGGGAAGGGGCCAGTGTCTTGGGCAAGAGACAACCCATGTAGCCTAAATCCTAATGAGGCAGTGGGAATGATGAACATCTTTGACTTCTCTAACACCAAGCTCATTTCAGAAGGCTTAGGAAGAAGCCCAAATGAGTCATGCACTGCATAGTGAGTAGCAGTGACCTTCAGACCCCTTCTACTGACCTAGTATGCATGAGATCTGTAGCAGGTAATTCTGAGGAAACAGAGTCCGCATTAGGCAGCGAGGTGGGTACAGTGTCCACATCAGGTCTGCATCAGGTAGTCATCCACATTCATAGTCTGCATCACAGTCGCACACTAATGGAGGCAGCCTTGAAAATATAAAGTCTGCATCAAGTAGTCATCCACACACAGGAAGTTTCCAACAGGTATTCATGTAGGTACAGAATATGTTTATGGTCTGCATCAGGTAGTCAAGCAAGCCTGCAATCTGCATCAAGCAAGTCAGGCAGGGTTAGAACCTGCAGTGAGCAAGAAAGGCAGGTGAAGCATGCAATTTCAGTAGTCATGTAGGTAGAAAGTCTGCATTAGGCAATCATGCATTTCTGCATAGGTGTACCTCTTGCATTCTCAAGAATATTAACTCTGGGCCTACACATTGTAATAACACGTGAAGGGCTGTACAAAGTCCAAAGAAGGAAGATGGAAGAGGTATTTGACCATTTGAGTGTTGCCTGTGCTCTCTCTGGATGAGAATATGAAGATCTGCATCCTTCAGGCCTAAAGAAACCAAACAAGCCCTGGGGCAGGTCACTGTTATTACACTTTTTTTGCCTCAAGATGTCTAAAATGTGTAAGAGGCCACCCCGATTTGAAACTAGCTATAATTAGAAGTTATGTACTCACCATAACGTTCCATCTGAGTAGGTGTATTCATTTGTCTGCAACCTGTGGGTTATGGATCCGATATCGGATCCGAACCGGCATGGTTTTCCAGCTATGGATCCAAGCTCTCAGCTCCTCCCCTCACCCATAATGCCCTGCTCTACCCTCATGACCTCAGATCGAGTTTGCCAAAGCAACAATACCCTAAAAAGGGTAACAAGGAATATGCAGGAAACTGAAAGGCCAGGGGGATAGGAGGGCGGGATGGTTGCAGACAAATGAATACACCTACTCAGATGGAACGTTATGGTGAGTACATAACTTCTAAATCTGAAGTAGGATATTCATTTGTCTGCAACCTGTGGGACAGAGTCCCCAGCTACCTGAATCTTGGGCGCCATCATGGAAGGATATTCCGAGCACCGGAGCCAAAGGATGCTCTACCCTAGATGCAAGATCCAACTTATAGTGAGAAATAAATGTATGAGATGAAGCCCACGTGGCTGCTGCACAAATATCATCTAGAGGAATCCTAGCCTTGAAGGCTGCCGAGGTAGATACTGACCGGGTTGAATGGGCATGAACACCCCGGTGCGGGCCTTCCTGACGCTTGATAAGCCAATAAAATGCACTGTGAAATCCAGCGGAGAGAAACTTTAGAAATTGGCTTGCCCAAATTGAATTTTGCAAAGGAAATAAACAGCTGGTCGGATTGCCTATGACCAGCTGTCCTGTTGAGATAAAATCTAAGTTGCCTGTGAACATCTAGTGAGTGTAGCTTATATTCACCTTTGTTTTCATACTTAGGGAAGAAAACAGGGAGGTTAATGGATTGATTGATGTTTGCTTCAGAAGCGATTTTAGGAAGGAAGGACGGGTTGGTCCTGAGGGAGACACGGTCCGGATGAAATACCAAGTAAGGAGGTTTAGCTGATAAAGCTTGAAGCTCAGAAACTCTCTTGGCTGATGTAATGGCTACCAAAAGGCTGTCTTGTAGGACAAGAATTTGAGATCCACAGAGCTGGCTCGAAAGGGGAGCGGTCAAGGCCTGTAGGACCAAAGAAAGGTCCCAAGGAGGAACTGCTTGTTTTATAGGGGCCTGAGAAGGAAAGTACCTTTAAGAAATGTTTTGCACAATTTGCC
This sequence comes from Protopterus annectens, assembly GCF_019279795.1. Classification (NCBI taxonomy): domain Eukaryota; kingdom Metazoa; phylum Chordata; order Ceratodontiformes; family Protopteridae; genus Protopterus; species Protopterus annectens. The sequence continues at coordinate 65,140,950 of NC_056728.1, forward strand.
TGACATAAGAGGATTAGACTCTTGACCAATGTGATAGTGAGAAATTGCCGCCAGTTGAACTTTGACTGTGGAACTGCTGGCACCATCATTAAAGAGAGAGGTTAGAAAATCAAGCACTACAGGGAGAGGAACCGTGAAGGGATTTAGGCCTTGCCGCTCGCCCACACAGAGAAACGTTTCCATTTGCTTCGTAAACCTTTCTAGTGGATGGTTTATGAGCCGCCACCAAAATAGCCTTTACCGGTGAAGAAATACCGAGTCCTTATCAAGAGTGGAACTGGAGCAGCCAAGCGGTCAGCTTCAGGTTGTCCAGGTTCGGAGGAGGAATGCAGGATGGATGGGATATCAGATCCGAATGGGATCTAGAATCCAAGGAGGATTCACCGAGTGAGACCTTAGGAAGGGGAACCAGATCTGTCGAGGCCAGAATGGAGCAATGAGAATCATTCTGCAACCCACCCGAGAGGCTTTCTGAAGAACTTGCAGCATCAGAGGCAAGGGTGGATAGGCATACAGAAGACCGGGTGGCCAAGCATGCACCAGAGCGTCTCTTGGGGTACCTCCGGGAGGAGGTATTAGAGCGAAAAACTGTCGCACTTGGTGTTTGAGGGAGAAGCAAAAGATCGCATGAAGGGTTCCCCACCGCGAATATGCGTCCGCTACTTGACAATTGAGAGACCACTCGTAAGGGGTCAGAATGGTGCGACTGAGCTTGTCCGCTAGGATGTTGGACCGACCGGAATGTGCTATGAGAAAGCGATTGGTGGAGATTGCCCATTCCCAAACTCTCATGGCCTCTCGACAAAGAGGGTAAGACCTTGTTCCCCTTGCTTGTTGATGTACCAGACAACAGACATATTGTCCGATTGAATCGCAATTGTTCCCAAGGGAAGAAAGTCCTGAAGTGCTAGCAACGCTAAGAGCACTGCTGTCATCTCTAGAACATTGATATGCAGTAAGGTCTCTGAATCGCTCCACGTGCCTTGGACTGTCCGTCCGAAGTGCCCCCACCCGAGGCGGAGGCGTCCGTGGTCACCGTGGCGAGAGGGGAGAAGCACAAAATGGGCGACCCTGTGGAGATCCGGGAGTGGAGCCACCACAAGAGGGACCGCTTGCAAGCCTTGCTGATCGCTATGGGATGATGCATGGGGAGAGCAAGGTATGACCACTGTACTAAGAGCGCCCACTGTAGAATGCGATATTGAGCCTGGCAAGAGGAAGAAGTGCTATAGCGAAGCCATGGACCCTAGAGCCCTCAGGACCAACTCCGCTGGAACAGAACTTGAATGGAGAATGGCCCGCACCTGGAGCTGCAGATTTAGAACTCTGTCCGCAGTGAGGAAGGCTCAGAAACTCCTTGTGTCTAGTCTGGCCCCTATGAAATCTAAGAGCTGTGGGCCAGGTTGGATTTTTGTATTTATTGTGATGCCCAGAAATGGAGCAAGATGGAGAAAGGAGTCTCGCCAAGAGAAGTAGATGCCTTGTTGGGGCGTAAGGAGCCAGTCGTCCAGGTAGGGAAAGACCTGCACCCCTGAAGCCTCAGGTGGGCCGCTACCACTGCTAGTACTTTGGTAAACACCCTGGGGCTGTGGTGAGACCAAAGGGAAGGACCCGAACTGGTAGTGACTGGCTCCCAGCCGGAAGCGGAGAAACCTCCTGGAGCCTGTCCATCAGGATGTGGTAGTACGCGTCCTTGAGATCTATCGAGCACATCCAGTGATTTTCTCCCAGAAGGGGAGAATAGATTGCAGAGTGACCATTCGAATTTTTCTTTGGGGACTGCCAGATTCAAGAGAGAGGTCTAGGATTGGTCTTAGTTCCCCGCCTTTTGGCACTAAAAGAATCTGGAGTAGAACCCTGATCCGATCTGGTCTGGGGAACGGGCTGGATGGCTCTTTTCTTTAGCAGATGGCCAATTTCTGCCAAAGCGCCTCCTGACCGGGTGGAACGCCTGGGAGGGACTTCAACTTTGGAAGGTGAAGGAAAGGAATGCGATATCCCCTGGATATGATTTGGAGAACCCAGCGGTCCGATGTTATGGACTCCCATGCCGCTAGGTGCCCCCCCGACTGCCTCCAGAGTAGAGCAGTCGGGCAACCTCAGGGTTGCTGCGCTGGCCGCTCAGAGAAAGGTTCCCTGGACCCGAAGTTTCTGGGAGCCCCTCTGCCTCTAGGGCCCTCCCTGTCCTCCTCTGCCACGGAAGGACTGGTTGTCCGAGCAGGTTGGGACTGCTGCGACTTCGAACCACATCTTCTTCTGACCCTTTTGGTTCCTAGAATAGGGCCTCTGGGGTGCAGAGAAGCGGATTCCGACGGCAGACAGCGTCTTCCGTCCTTCTCGCTCTGGGTCAACGCCTCGAACGGTCTTGCCAAACAGAGCAGAACCATCAAAGGCGTCGCAAACGCCTTGAAGGGCTCAGAAATCACAGTGACGGAGCCAGGCCTGACGCCCAGTGACCAGTCCTGTCCCACCTCCGCTGCATGGGAGAGTAGCCGATAGAAGTATTTGTGACTGACCTAAGAGTGGCCATTTTGGTGGAGTGCAGAACTCTGTCCTCCTCCGAAATGGACTCAGGGGATGCAGCGTATTCCTTAATAAGATCTCGCTGCATCCGAATAACATGTGCCAAATAGTTCAGCCCTTACCGGGAAGGTTGCCGAACTGTACATCCGCTTCCCCAAGCGGTCCATCATCCGAGGCTCCTTGCTCGGTGGGTGGTCTGAGGATCTCTCCTGAGCCAGTTCCCTCTTTGTGGCCGCCGCCATCAACATGGCATCTACAGGAGGCCCCTTACTCCAATGGGTCCTGTCGGAGGGCGGACTAAGGATCCTATCCGGTCTTTTGGGAATTGGCTCCACGGTGTCCGGTTCCTTCCACGCCCTGGTGGTAATAAGGTCCACCAGGGGGTCGGCAGGGGACACCCAAGAGGTAGACGGGCCCGTTTGAATGCCTCCAAGAACACGGACTCGTCCGAGGAAGACTTGGGGCAGACCACCCCTAATACGGAGTATTTCCATGATGTCTCCAAGGAGACATCCTCGGGGTGACCGTGGGGAGCCTTCCCTTCCTCCAAGTCCGTGTCTTCAGTGAGAGACTCGGGAGTCAATGTGCCTCCTTAGAATTCGTGATAGCTGCAGGGGCCTCCTCTGGGGGCTGTCAGAGGAGTCCTCAAAAGCAGCAATTTGCTCCATGGGAGCAACTTGGGGCACAGAAACGGGCTGTCCCAGGGGCCGGATGGTGGAAGCCTGGCCCAGTGCAGAGGGAGCGGACGGAGCCGGGCAAGTGCCGGGGTCCGGAGACCCTCAACAGAGCCCTCTCCACTACATCAAAAGCCGGGGAGCCGACCACCAAAGGATCCGACAACCCTCGGATCCGAAGAGTGGATCGAGCCGGCGCTGGCACTCGGATCCGGCGACAGTGCGCCCGACACAGACGGGCGCCGGGAGCACTGATCCCCGGATCCGGCTCGGATCCAGGCTCCGAGATCGGGTCCGAGGGCAGGGGATCCGGCACAAGTACTATCGGCTCCGACCTTCCCCGCCCGAAACTGCTCGGCTCCAGTTGCTCCGAACCCGGATAGCGGGTCGGAGAAGGAGCAATAGGCTTAAGCAGGTTGAGCTCCCGAGGGGGAGGCAAGAGCACTCCCATCTGCATCTGGGCCTGGATGAACCTTCTCATCATCCGTCCAGATCAGCATCAGAAAGGCTATGGGTAGATTCGAAGAGGCTACCGAGGTAGGCCTGGAGTGCCTCGATAGCCTCGACGAGATCGGGTCTCCTCCTCCTCAGGACCCGTGAGAAGCACACAGGGGACCGGAGCCGAGAAGGAGGAGACAACCGACTGGCGGGCCAAACAGAGGTCTCGCCAGGTGCTTCTCCATCCCTCTCCTCTCCAGAAGCGGGAGTTTGAGTCCCAGGAGCAGGAGGGGTGCCACAGGGGAACAACTGCAGAAACAGTAGTCCCTGAAGGAGCGGAGGCCAGTCGGCGGTAAAGACCCGCCAAGACCAGCTTGACCTCCGCTCCTCAGTGTTCTGGGGTTGAACCCTGCACAAATGGAACAACCAGATGTGAGGTGTTCAACCCCAAGACACTAACACACCGAGTGTGGCCATCAGCCGGTGAGAGCTTATGGCCACACTGAGCATTCGAAAATATAGATTTAGACTGTTCAGCCAAAATCTATAAAACCTAAAGTTACAGAAAGTAACTTATACAACAAAAAAAACACACAGGCCTACACACACACTCGGGAGGAATAAAAATTATTACTTTAACTTAAAATAAACTCAAAACAGTCTATATTAAAGGGAAACCTACTACTTTCACACAAATTTAGTTAAAGAATCAAAAAAATTTCTGTTTTTAAACAAGAAAAGAGTTCACTTAGCTGAGAGCTATGTACCCACATCCAGTTACCAGCGCGGCAAACAAGATCTGAGGTCATGAGGGTAGAGCAGGGCATTATGGGTGAGGGGAGGAGCTGAGAGCTTGGATCCATAGCTGGAAAACCATGCCGGTTCGGATCCGATATCGGATCCATAACCCACAGGTTGCAGACAAATGAATATCCTACTTCAGATCAGGGAGTTAAAAAATAAGTAAATTCTTCCTAGTTCCTTCTAAGTGTATCGTGCTATTGCTACAAAAATTGAGTACAGGCTAGTGCCAAGGAACTGGAAGCATACCCATGAATGACGAGAACACCCTGAATTACATCTTCAAAGTTAATGAAATTATTTCGTTTAGCAATCAAATTCAGCCAATTCTGTTTGAAATGCAATGGTCCTAAATCAAATAAATGAGATGTAGAAGAAGGGATAGCAAGAAGTAAAATTAGCAGTAAATTCAATACTGATGACTGGGCATGGCTTCTCTCCTCATATCACACTGCCTAACCTCTACCCCACCACCCCTAAACATCTGTTTTTCTTGAAGGCATTCCTTACTTTTCGATCATCTGCTCTAGTCTGTTTCCTACAACTAGGCCACTCTTTAGTTAGATGATTTCTTCTTGTAAACTTACAACGGGTGTGCAAAACCATTTTTTAACAGATTCCATAGTTATCCACTGAATCATAAGCACATTTAACAACATGCTTAACCATTCTGTAAGCATTCTGTGTCAGACAAACCTGAAACTTCTGAGATCATGTCCCCAAGTCCACTTCACAATTTCCTCCCACCCAACTATTTTCATAAGCTCGCCTCGCACATATACGATAATACAAGAGGAACCTCTGATTTAGTTGGGTCCTGATTGTTTGAATGGCACCATATAAAAACATCTAATCCATTTGGCTATTTAGGATTTTCGTGGGATGGGTCTCCTTCCTTCAAGGAGAACCTGAAGCATGTCCTCAGAAAACTGATGTCTGAAAGGGATCAGAATCCTATCATCCATAGGTTTAGGTTGAGAGATGACAGGTTGGGATGAAGCAATGAGACCCTCTAGTGTGTGATCAGATCCACTTTGTTGGGTAGCTTATGGTGATTTACCCTGGCTAAGTAACAGACAAAGAGGAACTAATGCAATGCAGCTTTTGCCAAAAGGCAGTCATGAGAAGAAATGTTATTTTTTTTTTCTTTTTGATTTTTAGTAAAAGTTTTGCTAGTAGAGGAAGTGGAGGGAAGGCATAAAGAAACTTCACTGTTACAAACAAAAAATTTATCTTTCCCCTGAAGGAAAAGTTTTGGGGCCCCTGGGCTTCTCCGCTTTATCTGTGGCACCCCATGGAATGTATAGGAGGGCTTTTAAAAGGGGTTTAGGTCCCAAACTTGAGAATCTGCAAACATGCCCTTTTTTGATTGAATGGTTATGCTTTGAAAACTTAAATGGTTTCCCGGTAAAAATTGAGACTTTAATGAGACCCCCTCTCTTTGGTTATAAGTTCTTCCTTGAGGAGACTGTAAAACTTGACCCTTTTAACTGATAAAAACCCCCCCCCCCTCTTAAGGGTTGTTACTTTCTTGAGGGGTTTTTTCAAAAGCCTGGGTTGAGGGCCCCCAGCACCACCAAAACCCCTTCAATTTTAAGTTGTCCGGGTAAATTTCCCTGAAAGTTTCTAAAAATTTAAAGGAGCCTGGAATTTGAGGCCCCAAAAACCAAAAAAAGCAAACCCAAACCAAGGAAATTTTTTTAAAAAAAACCCAAAACAAGATTCAAAAATAAAGGTAAAATAATTTGTTTTCCTTCATAACACCTGTAAACCCCTATGATACATTTGTTTTCCCCCAAAAAATAAAATGAGACTCCCATAAATTTTTCAAAAGAAAAAAAAAATTTGGTAAAAATTTTAAAAGCGTTTTTTCTGATTTATTAAAAATGTTTTTAAAACCCCAAAAAAGATGCCTAAAAAAATTTAAACCCCAAATTTTTAACCAAAAATTATAAAACCTAGAATGTTTCAACCATTGATTATATTTAAATTTGAACAAATAATTTTAAAAAATAAAAGCGGATTTAAAAAAACCCCTAAAAAAATTTGGTTAAAATTTTTTTTAAAAAAAAAAGATCTAAAATGTTGAACCAAAATTTTTGTTATGAAAACAATGTTAAAAATATTTTATCAGGGATTTGTTTTGGTCCAATTTTTAAATTTCTTTCAAAACATTAAATTCAGGACTTTTGAAAATAAATTTACCTTTAACAAGAAGGCTTTTATTTTCTTCAGCTGAAACCAAAAATAATCCGGGGGTGTTGTTAAAATTTAATTTGTTGTAGTTGGGGGGTAGAAAATTAATATTTAAACCTGGAAATTCCCAGAGTAAGAATGTACTTTGAAATGTATGAATAAGTAAGCCCCTTTTTTTATTAAAAAAAGTTTGGGTTGGTTAAAGTTTTGCATGGTTTAATGTTAAAAACTCCCTTCCCCGAAAGGCCTTTTTAGAAGTTTTGGGCCCGAGCAAACTGAAGTCTGCTTTCGAAAACTTTGGGTTTTTTTTTGGTGTTGTCCAAAAAGGGAATTTTTCCCCCGGTGGTTTTTAAAAGTTGCAATAATATTTGGTTAAGGGGGCCCAAGTAATGTTGGGAGGCGGGGGGCAACGCCGTAGGGGGGCCCCTTTGGGGGCCCCTTTCCCTTTTTGAACCTTTCCCGGATTGTTAGGGCGTGGGTTGCCCCTTTAGGTTGCTGACCAGGAAAATGTTCTTTGTTGGATTCTAAAACCCAGGGGGCTGACTTGTTTAATTTGCTAATTTTCTTTTTCCTCCATTTTCAACACCCTCCTTCCCCTTTTGGGCCTTAAAACCCCCAAAAAACCCAAAGTTTTTCAAAATGGCTGTAAAGGTGCATCCCTAATTTTTTTTTTTTAATTTAAAAACCCCCCTTTCGACAAAAAAAAACATAAAAAAAAAAAAAAAAAAAAAAAAAAAAAAAAAAAAAAAAAAAAAAAAAAAAAAAAAAAAAAACAATTTTTTTTTTTTTTTTTTTTTTTTTTTTTTTTTTTTTTTTCTTTTTTTTCTTTTATTTTTTTTTTTTATTTCGTTTTTTTTTTTTTTTTAAATCAAAAAAGGCCCAAAAAAAAAAATTTGTTTTTTTTTCTGTTTTCCCCAAAAGAATGCGGAATTTTCTCCCCCTTGTTCTGTGGATTTGGATAAAAAGTTGGCAGATGAATAGTTTGGTTCCCCCTAAGGGTGCTGCCAGGAGATAAGTGCTTGGTGCAGGCAGGGGGAAGTCATTGGGACTGTTTCCTGTATGGTTGTGATTTGTCTTCAACTTTGGACGTAGAAGCACCCCATTGCTTTGACCTGTATGAACCTTGCGCCTGGGATCTGCCTCTAGGGCGTCTGGATCTGCCCCTTTGAGGTCTGTCTGACACAGGAAAGGATCGATTCTTTGTTGGCCAGTGTCTACTAAACCTAGGTGGCTGTACTTGTAAAAAATCTTTGACAGTTTGCATAGATTTAGCTTTGTCCTCCATTTTCTTTAACACCTCCTCTGCCTTAACACCAAACAAAGTATCATGCTGTAAAGGTGCATCTAATAATTTAACCTAACCTTGACATGATCAGGCAGATTTTGTTTCTTTAACCAAGCATGCCTCCTAATTACAGAACCCGTAACTGCGGCCCTACACGAGGCCTCCAAAGAATCAAAACCACATTGCAAAGTATGCTTTCCAACTTGTTCAGCTGCATGCAATAAATCCTGCATTTCCTTGTTTTCTGCACATTGAGTTTAACAACATTTTCTGTTTAAGCAATGCCATCACATGTTGCTGATATTTGAGCATATGAAACTGACAGTTTAAGGCCCTTAAAGCCAAGGTGGCAGATGTGTAAACCTTTTTTCCCCATCTATCCAGTGCCCTAGAATCTCTGTCAGAGGGGGTAGGGTTTTTTTGCAGCGGAAGCCTTAACTCCTTTAGGACCCTGTGAAATAGTTTCTGGGTCTGCAGCAGGGTTTTTAAAAAGGAATTTATGAGTCAGGAACCCTGTAATATCTGTCAGGCGTAACAGGAGCTGGAGGTAAGGAGTCAGGGGTAAGACTAGACTCCGAAAACACATCATCTACAATGTCTAACAGGTGGAATGGCTAGTGGCCTGTGTTGACGTAATAAAAGGAAATCCCTGAGCCTCTTTTTAGATTCTGAAAAATCTTGGCTCTCCCAGTGGAAATGCTCCCTCACGGCATGCAAGGTTTCCCCAAAAGAATAGTCCTCTGGAGGAGAAGCTGAAGGTATAGATTCTTCAGCATCAGAATCCTCATAGGGGGGAAGAGAATATTCCTGATCAGAAGAGGAATCAGAAGAAATGGAAACCTAATCTGAAGATTCAGTCAGTCTCTTGCCTAGGCCTCTTATCAGGAGGGGGATGGGAACCCCTGATTAAGGCAATCAAGTCTTCGGCCATTTTGAGCATCTGTTTTTTGGGCATACAGGCCTGACCACGTGGCTCTTGAGTTTGTTTCTTTGCTTTAGAAGGTGCTTTAGTCTGTCTTTGAAGCTGAAGTCGGTTTAATGTAAAGATGTTTAGGTCTGAATACACCCTCAGAAGCCGGTGCCTGCTCAGCGGCTCTGGACCTATCTGAAGGAATAGTATCAGAGGATCCAATACCTTGAGTTTCCAGCGGCATGGCAGACTCCACGTGGGAGTCTGTAGCAGCCTGCGACTTCCAAGTAGCGGGCGTCAGGAGCTGCGAAAGCGCCTCACTGAGAACCGGTGACTGGCTTAGAAGAAGCTTCGTCATAGGTTTTGGGCCTTGGTTGTCTATCGCTCTCCTTTTCTTTGCGTTTTTTGTGAACTCCGGTAGTCAGATGGCTATCAGACGACATTTCTGGATAATTAAACTGGCGTCCAAAATAATTTAAAGCAAAATTATACCAACGCTTAATAGTGCGTTGGCTAAATCTAGCACAAAACCGACAACCAGAAATGTTGCGATCAGGGCCTAGGCAAGGAATGCAATAAGAATGAAAATCCTTATGAGGTATTTGCTTTCCACAAGAAATACAATTATTTACTTTTTCTGACATCGGTCTGGAGCAAGAAAAAAGTTTCCTCAATGGGGTACTTAGCTTTACTGAAGACTTCGGATCTGAAACTCGAACACGAAAATCTCAGGAGTCAGCCGACCGACACTTGCGAACTGCTTCTGCTTCGGGCACCGCATGGCAAGAAAGACTGAAGAAAATGGCGTTGGTCGCATCTTTTATACCCCTGACGACCTGATGTCAGGGAAAAGGTGACAGCAGCTTACGCAGGACCCAGGACTTTGGAATTCAGGCCGACTGAGGGCAACCTGCCAGTAGGATTACCCAAATGTAATGACTGCAACAGTGAAACACGAAGAAAGTACAGTTTTGTACCTACCATAAATGTAGATGTCCGAACTGGATAGCATCTGCAGTCATAACAACTGGGTTGTCCTGTCGTCAGGCAGCCCTTCAGTCGGCCGGATTCCAAAGTCCGGGTCCGGCTTCGGCTGATGTCGCACTTCACCCGACGTCATCTCTGTTGGTCTTCGGGTATAAAGGCATCAGCCGACGCCATTTTCCTCAGTGTTTCTTGCCCCAGATGCCAGTAGCCCTCTTGAAGGCTAAAATTTAGATAGATGCCAATGTTTGCAAAAAGATAGAGGTAAACACAAAATAAGCATGTATGCACATATATACAAACAAATACACCATAAAAGACACCCCCCCACCAGCTAGCTATTAGGAGGGTATACACCCTTGGAGTACCACAGAGGGGAAGGAGGGAGGGTAATCCTGACTGCAGATGCTATCCAGTTCGGACATCTACATTTATGGTAGGTACAAAACTGTACTATGTCCTTCATGGATGCATCTGCAGTCATAACAACTGGGTAGAATACCATAGCCAACAAGGAGAGGAGGATAAAACTAGATTATGGTGTGTTTAGGATCCCTTGCAGTACAGCAGTGGCAAACCCTGCTCGGGATCTGGAATATAGAGGCAAATTGTAATGCTTGGCAAATGTATGCACGGAGGTCCAAGTAGCCGCCTCAATAATGTCTTTGGTTGCCACTCCTCGTAAGAAGGCTGTGGTAGTGGCTGTTGCCCTTGTAGAATGAGGTCTTATGTTCTGTGGAATTGGTTTTCCATGGAAGGAGTAACAGAATCGTATGCAATTTCCTATCCATTTGGAGATTGTCTGTTTGGAAATAGCTTTTCCTTCCCTTCCTGTTGCATAGGCTACAAAAAGTTGGTCAGTCTTTCTGCTACTTTTGTTCTGTCCAAGTAGTAGCGTAGCTGTCTATGTACATCCAAGGTATGCAATATTCTTTCCCCTCTGTTTTGTGGGTTGGGAAAGAAGGTAGGAAGGTGGATTGCCTGGTTTAAAGACACTCTGGATACCACCTTAGGCATAAATGTAGGATTAGTCCTCATGGACACTCTATCTTGGTGGAAGATTAGGAAGGGTTGCACTGCCATTAAAGCCTGTAGTTTTGAAACCCTCCTTGCTGAAGTAATTGCCAGTAGGAAAGCAGTTTTCCATGACAGGTGTTGTAGGTCTGCTGTTGCTGCTGGTTCAAAGGGTGATAGTGTCAATTTTTCTAGCACAAAGTTTAAGTCCCAAGCTGGTAATGGTGGTTTCCTTGGAGGTTTTACATTCTTGATTCCTCTGAGGAACTGCCTGAGCAAAGGTGAGAAAAACAGGTGGATCAAAGCTGTATTCTGCTGAAATAGCTGATGCATGTATCTTGATGGAGGAGTAGGACAGGCCTGAATGAAGAAGTTATTAGGTACTCCAGAATGTTAGGCATATCTATGTTTGACACATCTTTTCCTCTTTCAGTACTCCAAATGACAAACCTTTTCCATTTTCCAGCATAGTTTCTTCTTGTTGAAGGTCTGCGTGCTTCAAGAATAATGTCTCTAACTCTTTGGGAAAGTTCTGGATTAGCTGCTGCTATGTGATGTTCCATGCAGTCAGTTGCAGCGTTTAGGTTTGGATGTATGATGCTGTAGTTGTTCTGAGTTAACATCAAAGGCATCAGGGGTATTGGCCACATATTGTTTCGAGACATGCTCCTCAGCAGTGGGTACCAGTGTTGTCTTGGCCAGTTTGGAGCTATCAGGATTATCCTTGGGCGTTCTTCCTTGATTTTTAGTAATACCTTGTGTATCAAGGGAAGAGGTGGGAATGCATATGCTGTTAGGCCTTTCCAGCTGAAGGAGAGCGAATCCACTTTCCATGCTAGTGGGTGGAATGTCCTTGTGCAGAATTTTTTGAGCTGGTGATTGGTAGGTGATGCAAATAGATCTATCTGAGGCATTCCCCATTTCTTTGAGATGGTCTTGAAGATGTCCGGTGCAGCTTCCATTCGTGGGCATCCGATGTGGTTCTGCTTAATATGTCTGCTAGAGTATTCTCTTTTCCCGGTACAAATATTGCCTGTAACTGGATGTTGTAGCTGAGTGCCAGGGTCCACAGCTCCAAAGTCATTCTGCATAAGGGGTATGAATGAGTGCCTCCCTGTTTGTTGATGTACCACATGACTGTGGTGTTGTCTGTCCTTATCATCAACTGGCCCTCTGAGAAATGGTCTGAACTTTTGGATTGCCAGTTTTACTGCCAGCATTTCTTTTAGGTTGATGTGCAGGTGAAGTTGATCCTGTGTCCACAATCCTTGCACGCATTTGTCCAGCATGTGGGCCCCCATCCTAGGTCTGAAGCGTCTGTTGTGATGGACTGGCTTGCTTGACATCTGCGAAAGGGTAGCCCTGGGTTTGACTGGCATGCCTGAGCCCACCATAGGAACTCCTGTTTTAAGCATGGAATTAGTGGGATTTCTGTTTCTAGGCTGTGTCTGTGTTGAGACCATAAATTCTTTAGGTACCACTGTAGTTTTCTCATATGTAGTCTGGCAAGTGGAACCAAGATTATGCATGATGCCATGAAGCCCAAGGCCTGCAATACTTTTCTTGCTGTTAACTTGTTCAGTTTTGTTAGTGCCAAGAAGTAAAGAGGAGTTCTTTTGTTTTTCCTTTGTTAGGAATGCCATCTGTTTTACTGTGTCCAATTCCGGCCCAAGAATGTCCTTGTTTGGGATGGTATCAGCCTTGACTTTTGTAGATTGACTGTGTATCCCAGTGCTTGCAGCAAGTAAATGACCCTTTGTAAATCTGTTGTCAGCTTGCTTTTGTTGTCCCCTTGTAGCAGGCAGTCGTCTAGGTATGGGTAAATTTGAATTCCCTGTAGTCTGCAATGGGCGATTACTGATGCCAGGCATTTTGTGAATACTCTGGGCGCAGTAGATAAGCCAAAGGGCAATGCTGAGAATTGATAGTGCTCTGATCCTGCAAGAAATCTGAGGTATCTTCTGCAGATTGGTCGAATGGGGACGTGCAGGTATGCCTCCTTGAGATCTAGAGTAACCAGCCAACACTCCTTGCCCAGCATGGGAAGAAGTTGCTGTAGGGTCAGCATTTTGAATTTTGGGACAATGATGTATGTATTTAAGGCGGACAGGTCGAGAATTGGTCTCCAACTTTTTTCCTTTCTTGGAACTAGGAATAGTCTGGAGTAGGACGCCTTTCCTTGCTCTGCTGTTGGCACTCTTTCCACAGCTCTCATGTTTGCTAACTGCATTATCTGTTGTAGAGCCTCTGTTTTTTGATTTGGCGGTAGATTTGGCATTCCTCTTTTGACTGGTAAAGTGTGGAAGTGGAACCGGTAACCTTGATCTATGGTTTGTAAAATCCACTTGTCTTTTGTTATATAGTGCCAGTTCTTTGAAAATAAGGTTAATTTTCCGCCTAGAGGAGCTGCTATTTGTTCCCTGGTAGGCGGATTTAGGGTTAAGTCACTGTGGTTGAGTTGATGTAGTGGCAGAGGTTGTGTCTGTGCCTCTGTTGTTACCTTGCCACTGTCGTCCTCTGTAGGCACCTCCCTGGATTGGTTTCTGCCTCTGGAGCGTCTATTCCTGCCCCTTTGAGGTCTTGTGGAGTCAGGAAAGGACCAATTTTGGCAGGCCAGTTCCTGCTAAACCTTGGAGGTTGAACCTGCAAGAAATCTTTAACCGTTTGAACAGATTTTGCCTTTTCTTCCATTTTCTTCATAACCTGCTGGGCAGGTGTACCAAACAAACTTGTCTTATCCATAGGAGCATCTAGCAACTTAGCTTTAACATGATCCGGTAGAGCTTGCTCCTTTAGCCATGCATGCCTTCTTATCACTGTGCCAGTCATGGCTGATCTAAATGAAGCCTCCAGTGCATCATAGCCACATTTTAAGGAATGGTTACTAACCTGTTGTATGTTATTTACCATTTCTAATACATATTTCTTATCAAGAGATTCATCAGTGGTTAGTTTTTAGTTAACTGATCAAGCATAAACTCTTGGTATTGTATCATGTGAAACTGACAATTTAAAGCTCTAGCTGAGAGAGTAGCTGAAGTGTAGACCTTTTGCCCCATCTGACTAATGACCTTGCTTCCCTTTCTGAAGGAATAGGGTTTTTGCTATGGTCGGCTACTGCCTTGGGACCCTGGGATATAGTTTCGGGGTCTGCAAGTGGGGCCTTGTAAAGGTGGTGATGAGTGTCTGGCACCCTGTAAAATCTGTCTGGTTTGGCAGGGGCTGGAGGTAAAGAATCTGGTGCGGAGCAGACATCATTGAAAGCATCATCCACCACAGAGAGAACAGGAGGTATAGCTAAGGGCCTGTGCTGTGGAAGGTGCAGAAAGGTCCTAAGTCTTTTCTGGAGTCTGAAAAATCCTGTTGCTGCCATTGGAACTGCTCTCGCATGGCATGTAAGGTTTCCCCAAAGGAGAATTCTTCTGGTGGGGAAGCAGCTGGAATGGATTCTTCAGCATCAGAGTCTTCAAAATTGGAGAAAGGAGCCTCTGGCTGATCAGTTATGTCTGATTCATCGGCAGACTCATCAGATGACACTGGCTCAGGGTGCTCTGCCCTAGGTCTCTTCTCTGGGGCTGAGAGGCCCTGTCTGGGTGAGATTGAGATCCTCTAATTAATGAAATTAAATCTTCTGCCAGAGTAAGCATTTGAGAACTAGAGGAGGGCCTGGTTGTAGGGGTTTAACAGGCACTGTTTTAGTAGTCTTTGCTGTTTTAGCCCTGGCGAAGGCCTTAATGGACATGGCTGCTGGAGGCCTAGCAGCACCACGTGCTGGGGTAGAGACATCCAAGGGAATGGTGTCTGATAAGTCAGTGGCAACCACCGTAGTGGATAAAATTTCTGAGGCCGTTTCAAGAGTGGTAGCAGGGGCCTCAGTTGTAGAGATAGATTCAGCTGAACTTTGAACAGTTTTCTCGGTTTCGCCGAAACCGAGACACTCATGTTTGCTTAACCATGGTTTCGGCGAAACCGCGGACCGGAGTGTCGGTCTTTATCTTTTTTTGGCAGATTGGGTAGTCGGAGGATCCGGCGGCATAATGTACGCAAAATCAGAACCGAAAAACTGTTCAGCAAACTCCGACCGGCGCCTAAGTGTTGTCGGTTGAAAGCACAGGCGAACAGGCTGCTACGTGGGCTGGGCCTAAACAAGGCAGACAATAAGAGTGGAAATCTTTATGAGGTATTTGTTTCCCACAGGTTAAACAATTAACTTTTTCTGACATCGGCTGAGGCAAGAAAGAGTCCCCAACGGGTACTTAGCTTTAGAAGTCTTGAGTAGTATTCGGTAGAAGTAATCTCTGGATCCGACCGACCGGCACTTGCGAACAGCTTCTGCTTCGGGCGCCACGCGGCAAGAAAGACTGAGGAAAATGGCGTCGGCTGATGCCTTTATACCCGAAGACCAACAGAGATGACGTCGGGTGAAGTGCGACATCAGCCGAAGCCGGACCCGGACTTTGGAATCCGGCCGACTGAAGGGCTGCCTGACGACAGGACAACCCAGTTGTTATGACTGCAGATGCATCCATGAAGGACATCATCTGGAAGTATTACAGTACGGTCTGAGGCGAAGAGGCCTGGAAAAGCAGATTGTCTAGGCAGGGATATATTTGTACTCCCAGAGTCCTGCAAAAGGATATAATGGGCAATACGCACTTTATGAAGACTCTGGGAACTGTAGAATGCCCAAAAGGCAAAGCAGTAAACTGAAACTGAGATGAGCCAGTACAGAACAAAAGGAATTTCCAGCAGGAAGGCTATATAGGGGATATGCAGGTAGGCATCCTCCAGATCCAAGGAGAGTAGAAATGCCTGTGGGAGAATAAAGCAAGAAGGGTCTAAAGGGAAAGCATTTTGAAAGTGGAAACTTTGATGAAAGTGTTGAGCAAACAGACATCCAGTATGAGTTTCCACTGCCCTTCTTTTCTTGGGACTAAAAACAGTCTGGAGAAAAAATCCTCATGCCATGACTGAGAAGGCACTGCTCCTATCATGCTTTGGGAGTGTAGTTCACAAAGGATGGGAGGAAAATGGTGTGTCTCTGTGTATGTGTATCTTTTAAGGGTGGAAGAATTTTTCCTGACAAGGCGTAGCCCTTTTTTTATGATGGAAACTACTCACTTGTTTGTGGAACTCTTTTCCCAGTTTCAGGAGGACTGTTAGCCTGTGTGAGACAGGTAGGGAAGGACCACGGGGGAAGGCGGGAAAGACAGTCGCAGTAAATAATCAAGGAAGGTATACGTTCCAGATCTGATGTCCTTTTCAGTATTTTTCTGGAAATCTTTTCCAGGGTGTCTTTATGTGTTTCTGGGAAAGTCTACATTCCCTTCTAACAAAAGATGTGGACTTGGCTGGGTAATTCCTCTGATATCGGAGTACAGAGGTAAGAAAGATTTATCTGCAGTCTTTCATAGTTTTACTTTTTTTTTTTTAAAAAAGGCTAGCTGCATTTGGTCTGAAATAAAAAAGATTTCTGCCAAGGGGAGAATCAAGGAGCTTAGCTTTGAAATCTTCTAGCATGGGCAGGGTGCATAACCAGGTGCGTCTGTGGCTAACTCTACCTGTAGCATCTGCTCAGGAGGAGGCTTCAACAGCATCACAACTGGCCACTAGAGTGGCTTGACTAAACAAGGACAAAATTTGTTTAGACTCCCTTCCTTGCATGTCTGTCACTGCCTTGTTTTAAATGTTAAGGACAGATAAATGGTACTGTGTTACCTGAATCTGTTAATATGTTGCCCTAAAGTTCAGAGTAGAAGTTAAACCTTTTGACCCCCCCCCCCCCATCTATCCATAGCTCTGTTGTCCTTGTCTGAAGATATGACATAAGCATTAGTTAGCAGCTTAGGTTTGTTAAGACAATAAGAAAAGAGCTGAAGGGTCAACTACAGGGTCTTAAAGAGGAACTTTATAGAATTTGCCTGGTCTTTTGGAAGCAGGAGGCTGCAAGTCAAGAGCTGAAATCACGGATTTGAAAGCATCTAAAAAGGCCTTCAGGACTGGAGGTATGGGGGGGGGAGGCTGGGTTGCCCACCTCCAAAAGGCTATACCAGCTTGTCTGGATATTAAAGTTTTGCCTAGACTCCCAATAAAATGTTTCGTCTCATTTAAGATGGTCTCTTGGAAGGATGCCTCTTCCACAGGGGAGTCAAGAGAAAGTAGTCAGGAAAAAGAGAATCCTCATCATCTGACACTACCTGGCCAGAAGAGTAAATCTGACAGCGGTAAGCTAATGGTCATTGGAATCTGAGGCCTGCTCCTCATCAGTGAAAGATGATTTCACAGTGACCTATTGTGGAGTGGAAGGAGGAGCTGAGGAAGCATGCTTGATTTTCCATATTTTTTTCTTGTGTGCGACTTCTGCTTAAACCAAGTGCAGAGGTTCCGACTGCTGACGTACCTCAAAATAGTTTGTCAGGAATTTGTTCCCTAGCTAAAACTTGGGGGATGCCTTTTGGTCCTGTTGAAATAATGATTTGTGGACCTCCTGCTCAGCTGTAGTAACAGTCTCTTTGGACTTGGCATCCTATGATGCCATCCATACCAGCCTCCAGCACAGTCTTGATAAAAGGCGTGCGAGGTAGAGTCAGATGTATTGTAACCCTCTGTGGGTACCTCAGAATCAGACTGACTGTCGGGTCTAGGCCTCTTGAGATTTTTAGCAAACAGGCTGAAGGTATATGTGGAGGCATTCCATCTTGGACAGGGCCAGACGCTTCAGTCTTTAGGTCTCCAAGAAGGTGTTCAACAAAAATAAATGGGAATACAAAGGATTGTCAAATGGAATAAATTTTATAATAGTGTTCTATGCAGAAAAGGCATTAGGTATGGTGACCATTTAGGAAATCTGCATACTGCACTCAGACTTACCCTTTCCAGTTGACATCTAACAAAAATACAGCAATACAGTCTATACAAGCATGCAGGCTCCCCAACAGGGTGCTTATCTGAATCCAATAAGTTTCATGGTACAAACGACCACAGGAAGATCAGACTAACAGGTGACACACCTACATTTGGGCTGGTGGTGAGATAGTCAGAAGACTTGTATGTCTGTTAATATACCCCCTATACTTGCAAACTGAGGTCATACACCAGACACATACTCCACAAGTTAAAACTTTGTAACCCCGGCTGGACTTCAAGGTGTAAACCCATCTGTCTGGAAAACTGCAACAGTGATTTCAGTTGAGACATGTTAAGTTTGTCCAAGCCCAGATTTCCAAGATACTGAAAACTTTTTAGGATCTTGTTTAAGTGTTCAAGCATTAGTTTATATAACCCCAAAAGGAAATGTCATCTGGCTGGGAAAGCAGGTTAATAAGAAAGTTTCATCATAAGTTACATAACCCGTAGGTGATGAAATCTGGAAAGTTAAAGCCAAGTCCTACATTTTTTTTTATTTGTTTTAAGTAACATTTTTTCACTCTCATGCAGCTTGTCATCAGCTGCAGTTGGTTCTCCTCTATCTCAGAGGTCAAGAACCACACCCTGCTCGCACCTAATACTATAAATTCTCCCAAAGTCAGAGAGGACACAAGCATTGAATCGTATCATATCTGCTGTTGTAGGAATTTTTCACAGTTTTATGCCCAACTCATGCCCTGTCCATATGCCTGATGTGTAATGCATTAAGACCAATAATTTCTATTGCTGTGCTCCTGTACTGTTAAGTCAGTATAGATTTTTCCAGTCTCAACAATGGGGACTATTATCCTGTGCTGAGAAACCCTTCCCTTCTCTCCCTGCAAGGTAACAGAGCTGGTAAATACTACCACTTTTCCCATCCTCCTGCCAACTCCCTCAGGTGCAGGACCTACGAATCAAACTCAGGTCCCATGGGTAGTAGTCAGGCCTCCATCACTTTGTGCCCAGTGCTCCCCATTCTATTTCTGAACACAATGCACCTGAAGGAGGGCTTCCTATTTCTCTTTGCTATACAGAGGGGAAGAGGTCCAAAACAGAGTTTTGTGGCAGCTAGAGATTTATTCTCTGCTAGACCACAACACACTTCTCCACAAACCTCTTGTAGTCAAAGGCACTGCACACAGTGTGGGCATCTGGGTCATGGGCAATTACTTGACTAGAAGGTGGCCTGTCAAACTTACCAAAACAAACAAGGTTTTCACCACTGCAAATAAAAACAGACAAGATAGGCGGCATCTCACACATTCCAGAAGGGGTGACAAAATTTTGGATGTGCAGGTAACTGCCACAAGCACCTCAGTACGGTCATTCAGCCACATCATCTAACCCCCCCCCCCAAAGGTCTGGTACAACAGCAGAAGACAATGCAGGGATTAAGACAGGAGGAAAAGTACAGTTTTGTACCTACCATAAATGTGATGTTAGGAGGATCCTGCAGTGTTTTACTATTTATTATAGTCCGCATCACGCATCCAGTCGGCCCAATATAAGAGTAGGTATTGACGTCGGGTCAAGCGCATTGAGACTGGTTCATGGCGTCCAGGGTACTAATCATGATGACCCATATCCTCCAGTCTTTTTTGCCCCCCCAGATGTCAGAAGACCTAAAAAAGGAAGGCCCAAAACCTGCACCAAAAATATGTACAAATATATACAGAAATATATAAAAAATACAAGCATGAAACCTCACCTACACAACCACCCCTAAACACAGAGGAAGGAGGGAGACTGCAGCAATGGGATCATCTACATTTATGGTAGGTACAAAATACTATGTTCTCCCATTGCTGCAGTCCTTACTATTGGGTAGAATCCCAAAGCAGAGGTAAGGAGGCTGGCAAATCATAAAGAAGCAGCTGACAACATGCCTTGCAAAACAGCTGTGGCAAAACAGCCCTAGACTTAGAGTAGATGGGAAGGTGATAATGCTTAGAGAAAGTATGCACTGAACTCCAAGTAGCTGCTTCGTTGCCACCCCTTAGAAATGCTGTTGAAGTGGCAGTAGCCCTAGTGGAATGAGGCTAATCCCAGCTGGAATCTCCTTGCCATGATGGGAATAACAAAATGCAATGCAAAGCCAATCCACCTAGAAATAGTTTGTTTTGACACAGGCTTGCCCTGTGAACTCAAAGCAAAAGAAACAAACAACTGCTGAGACTGCCTGAAATCCTTAGTCCTGCTTAAATAATAAATTGCCTGTGTACATCTAAAGTGTGCAAAAATCTTTTCCCTTTATTTTGGGGTCTGCATAAAAGTAGGCAAATGAATAGTTTGGTTTAAAGCCACACTAGAAACCACCTTAGGCATAAAGGAAGGATTAGTAGGTAATGATACCTATCCTTATGGAAAGTCAAAATGGCTCTACTGCCAGGGCCTGCAACTCAGACACCCTTCTTGAGTAATAGCCAACAGAAAAGCAGTCTTCCATGACAAGTATTTCAATTCAGCAGTAAGGCTCAAAAGGTAGAGTAAGTTTTCCAACACAAAATTGAGATCCCAAGCAGGAATAGGAGCTCTACGTGGGGTCTTATATTCTTTGCCCTCTAAGAAACTGCTTGAACAAAGGATGTGAAAACAATGGTGGGTCACAATCATAGTGAGCTGAAATTGCTGCAGCATGAATCTTAATGGAAGAAGGACAAACCTTTGTCCAATAACTCAGTAAGACATTGAAGAGCCACACTCAAATTAGGCTCAGAAACCTGCAAATTCTTTGCTGTACTCCAGAACAAAAATCTCTTCCATTTTTCTTTCCTTGTACTAGGTCTTCTAGCTTCCATAATCACATTTAAAACTTGTTGAGGAAGTTGAGACCTGCTGTGTTTCAACACAGAATATGCCAGGCTGTTAGATGAAGAGAATGAAGCTTGACATTGAGCAGATGACCATCCTTCTGAGATAACAGATGAGGAATCAGAGGTAAAGGCCATGGAGGCTTTACCAGACTCCGTAGTAGTGGGTACCAAGGCCAATCTGGAGCTATCAAAATCATCCTTGGCCTGTCTTGTCTGACCTTTAATAGTACCTTTGGAAGAAGAGGCAGAGGAGGAAAGGCATACACATGAAGGTTTTCAACTGAAAGACAGAGCATCCACTTTCCAAGCTGTGTGATGAAACCCTTTGTGCAATACTGTGGCAGCTGGTGGTTTAGTGGAGAAGCGAACAGATCTATGTCTGGAGTTCCCCATGACACTGTCAATTTTGAAATACATGAAGATCCAGTTTCCACGTGGGGATCCATGATTTGTCTGCTTAACACATCTGCTAAGGAGTTCTGTGCTCGGCAGAAACCTTGCCTGAAGTTAGTTGTAAGCTTAGTGCAGTCTCCCATAAAATCATTGCTTGCCTGCATAGAGGATAAGAATGTGTTCTTGATGTACCACATGACAGTTGTGTTGTCTGTGTTAGAATCAACACCTGCCCTGGAAGCTCCTTGAAAGCCATTAATGCAAACTGGACTGCTAACATCTCCTTCATGTTGATATGTAGATGCTGTAGTCTGGCAGGCCACTTGTCTTGTATCCACTTTCCATTTAGATGAGCTCCCCAAGCAATGTCCGAGGCATCTGTCGTTAGAATCTGACTGCCTCTGGCCGGGTCACAGAGAGTCCTTGTTTAGGTGACATTCCTGAGCCCACCACAAAAATTCTTTTGAGGGCAAGGTATGATTTGAATGCAAGTGTCCTAATCTTGGTAGTGGTGTGTCCATACATTTGTGAGGTACCAGTGTAGCTGCCTCATATGCAGTTTGGCATTGGGAAGCACCAGAAATGCCATGAACCCTAATGCTTGAAGGACTGTCCTTGCAGTCAGCACGGACTGATGAGATAGTTGATGGAAGTAAAGTGATAGACTCTTT
The DNA here is from genome assembly GCF_019279795.1 of Protopterus annectens. Lineage (NCBI taxonomy): Eukaryota > Metazoa > Chordata > Ceratodontiformes > Protopteridae > Protopterus > Protopterus annectens. Next base: position 65,162,561 of record NC_056728.1, read on the forward strand.
TGTTTGTCCGGGGTTAAAAAGGCCATCTGGGCTGCTGTATTCAGTCTCACACCACAAAGCACATGTCTTGAGAGGGTACTAGCCTGGACTTTATTTTCACAGAATACCCTAGGCATCTTAGCACTGCTATAACATATTCCAGATGCTGTAGAAGGTCTTCCTTTTCTTGAGCCAAAATCAGGCAGTCGTCCAAGTAAGGATAGATTTGAATTCCTTGAAGCCTGAAGTAAGCTATCACTGGAGCCAGAACCTTATACTCTGGGCGTAGATAAGCCAAAGGGCAATGCAGAGAACTGATAATGAATTTCCAGCTCAGATACTTCCTGCAACTTAGCCTTATAGGCACATGAAGGTAAGCTTCCTTGAGATCTAAAGTTACCATCCAGTGATTTTTGCCCAGCAGAGGTAAAAGCTGTTGTAACGTCAACATCTTGAACTTGGGAATGTCCAGAAAAGTGTTGAGGAGATAAATCCAGAATTGGTCTCCACGTGTTCTTCTTTGGTACTAGGAACAGGCGAGAATAAAATCCTGAGCCCTGTCTGATACAGGGACGGGCTGAATGGCCCCTAACGGGAGTAACTGAGAAACTTGCTTGTGAGCCTGTTTTCTTTGTGGAGGAGGAACGTCTGGCATGCCTTTGAAAGGGGCATTGTATGGAAATAAAATCTGTAACCGTGGTGAATGATATCCAACACCCATTTGTCTTGAGTAATTAAATCCCAATTTTCTTTGAAAAGAGACAGTGTTCCTCCGAAAGGAGCTGCCAGACGGGAATCTACTGGGAGCTGAAAATTGGGTCTGTTGAAAGGACTGACCCTGCCCTCACCAGAAGTCTGAGCAGGTGAACTCCTGTTCTAGGCCTAAAGAACCTTGAGCCCTGCCCCTACCACGTCTAGACCTACCCTAGACTGGGAATCATAAACAGGATATGTCCACCCCTTAGCAGGCCAATTTCTACTAAACTTGGCTGCACCTGCAAAAATCTTTAACAGTTTGCATAGACTTAGCTTTGTCCTCCATTTTCTTTAAAACTGCTTCCGATCCAAACAACACATCCGACTGTAAAGGAGCATCCAAAATCCTTGTCTTAACATGCTCAGCTAAATTCTGATCCTTCAACCAGGCATGCCTGCGAAGAACAGAACTAGTAGCAGCCACCAGGCCTGTACAGCATCAAAACCACATTGCAAAGAATGCTTACCCACTTGTTCAGACACATGAACCAAATCCAGCAACTCTTTACACTCAATACCGCCAAAGCATCCACCTTAGATTTCAATTGGGAAAGGAGATAATTCTGATATTTTAGCATGTGAAATTGACAATTCTCTCATGGCTAGAGTGGAAGAAGTATACACTTTCTTTCCCCCACCTATCCAAAGCCTGGCCTCTTTATCAGTGGGAACAGGATTTTTAACCACAGAAGCCTTAACACCTTTAGGCCCTTGAGAAATAGTTTCTGGGTCGCCCTAGGACTCTTAAACAAATACTTATGAGCTTGGGCACCCTATAATACCTATCAGGCTTAACAGGAGCAGGAGGCAAAGAGTCAGGGTTCAGGGAGGCCTCTGCAAAACATCTTCCACCACATTCAACACAGGAGGAATAGCTAGGGCCTATGCTGGGGTAAAAACAACCTAAGCCTTTTCCTGGAATCAGAGTAATCCTGGCCTTCCCATTTAAAGTGCTCCCTCATGGAATGCAGAGTCTCCGAAATGAGAAATCCTCAGGAGGGTGGAATCATCCACATCAGAATCAGAATAAGTAGGATACTCCTGCAAGTCTTGAAGACTCTGAAGCCTCTGAACACTGTTCAAAACTATCAAACTCCGGTTCCACCCTAGGCCTCTTATCAGGCGGGGCATAGAACCTCTAATCATAGTAATCAAATCTTCTGCCATTTTAAGCATATGTTTCTTAGGTACAGAACCCGAAATGCTAGGAGAAGCCCCACTGAAGCTGAACTAGGCCTACCTCTCAAAGAAGTTTTGGCAACAGAAGGAGGCTCTAACTACCTTGGGAAGAGAGGAAGAACAGATACCTGGGAGGCCCCCTCAGCTTGGCCTACCTCCTGAAAAGGCACATCCTGTAACAGTAAAGTTTCTGCCTGAGACTCCATGGAAACTCCTGGCAAAACCTCTGGCTCCACCGTCCGGGACTGCGGTTCATCAACCAAACCGCTGTTTTGTCCTTGCGCTCATCCGTCGGCATTTATAATTGCAACGCTTCCCAACACTAACCTGGCACAGTCTAACCTCCTCTTAATAGTGCGTTTGTTAAACCTAGCACAAGAGCGGCAACCAACAACGTCGTGCTCAGGCCCTAAACAAGGTATACACAAGGTATGGTAATCCCTATGAGGAATCTGTTTCCCACAAAATACAGTTATTCACTTTTTCTGACATCCGGTTAAATACTGAGGCCAAAATGTTCTAGCAACTCTGTTTGGTCTGAAACTCCGGTTTTGAAATATCTGCTTCTGCATCGGACCATGCGGCAAAAAGACTAAGGATATGTTACTCTGGTATTCGGGCCGACTGGATGCGGACTATACCCAATAGTAAGGACTGCAGCAATGGGGAACGAAGAACATCAGAGGAAGTAACACAAAGACCATTGGTGCATGGGTCAGGATCTCAACAGGTTTTATGTCTACAGGCTTCATATTGCCTGTCAGGGTCAGTAAAGGCCTCTCACTTCCAACTTGCAGCCCCTTTAACTTCAAGTTTTTTTGGGATACTCCATGTTCCTAATTTTCAAGTCTGAAAATAATCAGTGGAAGTCTTTCCTTCAGCATGGTTTGTCTGTGCCTGTGGTAAGCCCTCCAGCTTCTTTAGGATTAGGTAGACCTTTAAATATTCAGACCTGTGCAACACTCTTCTTTTTTGATCTCATCATGCTAGCAAGAGAACACTTGGTGCTCCCCTCCTAGGTTAAAAATGCTATTAATCCTCAGTTGGAATAATCTGTCTGTACCTACTAGCTCACATTTCTGGGGATACCATGGCCTGGAGTTCTTTTAGAGCTTCCAATTCAAATACGAATTCTAAAACTGAAAGTAAGGAACAATTACACTACCTAATGCAATACATGAATAAGTGTTTAAAAAAAGTTATAAAATTGAGCACATTTCTTTCTGCGTTGATCACTGGTAACACACTGATGGAAGAATGGCCTGATGGTCAATGACTTCTTACGGTTTTAAAAAAAATGAGAAATGGTACATCTCCCCTTTTTAAGCTTCATGTTGGGAAATAACACTGGAAGGGCAGAAAGCTGTCTTTGCTTATTTTGCATGAATAAAAAAAACACTGCAGCTGTAGGGCGAGCATATGAGCTACTGCAAAGATGAAAGGTGGGGCACACGGCAATAAAATGCAGAGAGCAATGCCAGGAACTGCGAAAGTGACTAATGAAGTAAAGGTGAGGGTTTCCTCAAAGGACCAACATTTCACATAATGTGCCTGTCTTGGATTTTTCCAAGGGAACAGAGAAAATACAGTTTTGTACCTACCATAAATGTAGATGTTCAAGTGTATTCACTGCTGCAGTCATTACACTTGGGTTATCCTGCTGTCAGGCGGTCCCGCAGTTGGCCAGAGTTCCAAAGTCTTGGTCCGGCGTCGGTTGCTGTCGCCTCTCAAATGACATCAGAGCGCCAGGGGTATGTAAGATGCAGCCAATGCCATTTTCTTCAGTTTTTATTGCCCCAGATGTCAGGTGCCCCCAAATAGGTAGGCAATACATACTGCTAATGACACATACATAAAAAAATATGAAACAATACCTTTAGCTACAAACAAATACACCACATAGGTTGTATAGGATATAGAGGTATAGAAAAGTCCCAGCTAAGAAAGTGGGGTTGAAGGGAGGGTAACCTGGACTGCAGCAGTGAATACACTCCAACATCTACATTTATGGTAGGTACAAAACTGTACTATGTTCATCGTGTTTCACTGCTGCAGTCATTACACTTGGGTTGAATCCCAAAGCTGAGGTTGGGCGGCTGGGTCTATATAGGATTAGGAGTGGCTATGAGGCCCTGCAGAACTGCAGTGGCAAAGCCAGCTCTGGATTTGGAGTATAGAGATAAGTGGTAATGCTCGGTAAAGGTATGCACTGAACTCCAAGTTGAAGCTTCCAAAATATACTTGGTTGGTACTCCTCTAAGAAAGGCTGCTGAAGTGGCTGTCTCCCTGGTAGAATGAGGCATAATGTTACTAGGCACAGTTTTTCCATGTTGCGTGTAGCAGAAACAGATACAGTGTCCTATCCACTTTGAAATGGCCTGTTTTGAAATAGCCTTTCCCTGTGATCCTGCAGCATATGACACAAACAGTTGCTCAGTTTTCCTGAAAGCTTTTGTTTTGTCCAAGTAGAAACGCAACTGCCTGTGTATGTCCAATGAATGAAGAAGTCTCTCCCCTTTATTCTGGGGATTTGGATAAAAAGTGGGCAAGTGAATGGTTTGGTTAAGAGCCACACTGGATACCACCTTTGGCATAAAGGTAGGGTTTGTTCTTAAGGAAACCCTGTCTTGATGAAAAATGATGAAAGGTTCCACTGCCATTAGTGCCTGTAACTCAGACTCTACGTGCTGAAGTTATTGCCATCAGCAGAGCAGTTTTCCATGACAAAAATTTTAATTCTGCTGAAATGGCTGGCTCAAAAAGTGGTAGAGTAAGCTTTTCCAAAACAAAGTTGAGGTCCCAAGTTGGTGTTGGTGCTCTCCGGGGCGGTCTTATGTTTTTAGCCCCTCTGAGGTATTGTCTTAGTAATGGATGTGAAAAAATAGGAGGATCCGTGTTGCAATGAGCTGAAATAGCAGAGGTGTGGATCTTAATAGATGAAAAAGAAAGGTCTTTGTCCAGTATCTCAGTTAAGTATTGTAATATCCGAGGAATATTTGGGACAAGAGGGTTAAGGCCTTGAGCCTGGTTCCAGGCGCAGAATCTTTTCCATTTTTCTGAATAAGACTTCCTGGTGCTGGGCCTCCTGGCCTCCAAAATGACATCCATAACAGCTTTAGAGTGGAGTGCTGACTGTTTGGTTAAGTAATTTGCCATGCAGCCAGATTTAAGGTTTTGAGCTGGCTGTGCAGGATCTGATTGTTTTGCTGAGTCAGAAGATGAGGTATTTGAGGTAAAAACCATGCTGGGCCTTGAGCCATGTTCCTTAAAATTGGATACCAGTGCTGTCGTGGCCAGTCCGGAGCAATGAGGATCATTTGTGGCCTCTCTAGTCTGGCTTTTAGGAGTACCTTTGCTAGGAGAGGCAGTGGTGGGAAGGCATAAACTTTTAGTGTTTTCCAACTGAATGATAGGGCATCCACTTTCCATGCTTGTGTGTGTTAAGTCCTTGTGCAGAATTTCTGTAGTTGGCAGCTCAGAGGGGAGGCAAAAAGATCTATGTGTGTGCTCTCCCATTTTTGAGTTATCATTGTGAATACTTGTGGATTTTAGTTTCCACTCGTGCGGATCCATGATGTTTCTGCTTAAGTCATCTGCCAGTGTATTTTTCTTTCCTGGCAGGAATTGTGCTTGCAGTTGAACTTGATAGGTCAGTGCTGTATTCCACAAAGTCATTGCTTGTCTGCATAGGGGGTAGGAATGTGTGCCCCCTTGCTTGTTTATGCACCACGTAACTGTGGTGTTATCCATCTTTAGTAGCAATTGTCCTGGATGTAGAAGATCCTTGAAAGCTGTCAGGGCATTTTGTACAGCTAGCATCTTTTTTTTGATTGATGTGGAGATGCATTTGGTCTGTGGTCCACTTGCCCTGGATACATCGTCCTGCCATGTCTCCCCCCAGGCGTAATCCGATGGATCTGTTGTTATTGTCTGCCTGGCTGTGGGTAAAGTAAAAAGCTGTCCCTTGTTGTGGTGACATGCATGTGCCCACCATTGAACCTCCTGTTGAAGGCATGGGATGAGTGGTATTATTGCTTCCAAACTGTGGCAGTGATGAGTCCATACATTTTTCAGATACCATTGTAACTTCCTCATATGCAGTCTGGCATATGGAATTAGTAGTATGTAAGATGCCATTAACCCCAAGGCCTGCAGAATTTTTCTTGCAGGGATTTGGGTTTTTGCTGCCATCAATTGAAAGTATTGAGTCAGTTGTCCTTGTTTATCTGGCGTGAGATAAGCCATCTGGGCCGTTGTATTTAAGCTGGCACCCAGGAAAATAATCTCTTGTGAGGGCACTAGTTTTGACTTCTTTTCGTTTACTGTGTACCCTAGGCAACTTAGCAAGCTTTTTACAAACGCCAGATGCTTTAGAAGAATGTCTTTGCTTTCTGCTTGAATAAGGCAGTCATCCAAGTATGGGTATATTTGAATTCCCCTTTGTCTGCAAAATGCAATTACTGGTGCCAGGCATTTTGTGAAGACCCTGGGCGCAGTAGATAAGCCAAAGGGTAGTGCAGAGAATTGGCAATGCGTTGAACCTGCTAAGAATCTGAGGTATCTTCTGCAATTTTGTCTGATAGGGACATGCAGGTATGCCTCCTTGAGGTCCAACGTTACTAGCCAAGCCTTCTAGCCCAGCATGGGAAGAAGCTGCTGTAGTGTTACCATTTTGAATTTGGGAACATCCAGGTAAGTATTTAGAGAAGAAAGATCCAAAATGGGCCTCCAGGCTTTGTCCTTTCTGGGGACCAGAAAGAGTCTTGAGTAAAATCCTTGTCCTTGCTCTTGTGTTGGTACCTTTTGAATAGCTCTCATGCCATGCCCATGACTGCTGTAATTTGCTTTTGAGCCTCTGCCCACTGATTTGGTGGCATGTTTGGCATTCCTTTTAGCCTTGGCAATGTGTGAAAGTGGAACCTGAAACCTTGAGATAGAATATTTAGAACCCATTTGTCTTGGGTAATGATATGCCAATTGTGTGAAAAAAGTGCTAGTTTTCCCCCCAAGGGAGCTGCCAAGAGAGAAGTGCTTGGCAGCTGAAGGGGGAAGTCATTGGGACAGTTTCCTAAAAGGTTGTGGCCTGTCTTCCCCTCCTTTTTGGGTTGATGCACCCCATTGTCGAGGCCGGTAAGAACCTTGTGGCTGACCTCTGCCTCTTGGATGTCTGTATCTGCCCCTTTGAGGTCTGTCTAACTGGAAAGGACCATTTTTTGTTGGCCAATTTCTGCTAAATCGAGGAGGCTGAACCTGTAAAAAAATCCTTCACCGTTTGCATAGATTTTGCCTTATCCTTCATTTTCTTTAATACCTCTTCTGCCTTAGCTCCAAATAAAACATCCTGCTGCAAAGTTGCATCCAATAATTTTGATTTAACATGATCAGGTAAACTTTGTTCTTTTAGCCAAGCATGCCTTCGAATGTAACTGCTGCTCTACAAGAGGCCTCTAATGAATCAAAACCACATTGCAAAGTACGTTTCCCCACTTGTGCTGCTGCATGCAATAAATCCTGCATTTCCTTATAGTCAGGAAGATTTGAATGTGTAAGCATTTTTTGTTGTAATTGAAACAGTAAGTATTGCTGATATTTAAGCATGTGAAACTGGCAATTTAAGGCCCTCATTGCTAAAGTTGCAGAAGTGTATACTTTCTTCCCCCATCTGTCTAATGCTCTAGAATCCCTGTCGAAGGGAACTGGATTTTTGGCTGTAGAGGCCTTTACCCCTTTGGGACCCTGGGAAATAGTTTTAGGGTCAGCAACAGGACTTTTGTAAATAAATTTGCGAGAGTCAGGGACTCTGTAGTATCTGTCTGGTTTGACTGTAGCAGGAGGCAAAGAATCAGGATTTAAACTGGATTCACAGTACACATCATCCACAATGTGCAACACTGGCGGAATAGCAAGGGGTCTGTGTTGAGGCAGTAAAAGGAACTCTCGGAGCCTTTTCTTGGATTCTGAGTAATCCTCCCTCATGGTGTGTAAAGTTTCCCCAAAAGAGTAGTCCACTGGAGGAGAGGCTGAATCAGAGTCCTCATGGGGGGGGGGGGGTAAAGAGTATCCCTGATCTGATGAGGAATCCGAAGAAATGGACACCCGGTCAGATGAGTCATAGTCTGCATCCTGTCTAAGCCTTTTATCTGGAGAGGGATGGGAACCTCTGATCAGAGTAATTAAGTCTTCAGCCATTTTGAGCATCTGTTTCTTAGGCATGGCCTGTCCTGGTGAATGTTGGACTTGCTTCTTTACTTTTAAAGGGGTTTTAGTCTTGGCAGAAGATTTGATGGTTAGTTGAGTAGGTCTGAATACACCCTCTGAAGCTGAGGTTTGCTCAGCTGCGCCGGATCCCTCTGAAAGGATAGTCTCGGTAGGCCCTAAATCTCGAGAATCCGAAGGCCCAGCCATCTCCACGTGGGAGGCAGCCTGTGGTTCAAAAGAAGCGGTCATCAGGGGCTGCGTAAGCACCTTGCTGAGAGCCGGCGACTGGCCTAGAAGAGGCCTCGTCGTCAGTTTTGGGCCTCGGATGCCTGTCTTTTTCTTTGTGCTTTTTGTGAATCCCGGTCGTCGGATGCTCCGACGGCATGGTATAATTGAATTTTCTGCCGAAATAATGTCAGGCAAAATCAAACCGACGTTTAATAGTGCGCTTGTTAAACCTAGCACAAAACCAACAACCAGTGACGTCGTGGTCTGGGCCTAGGCATGGGATACAGTAAGAATGAAAACCCTTATGAGGTATTTGCTTCCCACAAGAAATACAATTAATAACTTTTACTGACATCTGTCTGAGGCAAGAAAAAGTTTCCCCAACGGGGTACTTAGCTTTATAGAAGACTTTGGTTCTGAAATTCGAATGAAAATCTCAGGAGTCGGCCGACCGGCACTTGCGAACTGCTTTTGCTTCGGGCACCGCACAGCAAGAAAGACTGAAGAAAATGGCGTCGGCTGCATCTTATATACCCCTGGCGCTCTGACGTCAGGGAAGAGGCGACAGCAACCAACGCCGGACCAAGACTTTGGAACTTTGGCCGACTGCGGGACCGCCTGACAGCAGGATAACCCCAAGTGTAATGGCTGCAGCAGTGAAACACGATGAACATCATGATCAACCTCTATAAGAAAGACACAATATGCAGCAGAGTATTTAGTGGAGTGTCGAATATACAACAAACGCTGAGTAGATGTTATGAAGAAACAACTTGTAGTCAAGTATATCCCGTTTTATTACAAAACACTCTGGGTGCCTCGGCTTGTACTAAGACTTCAAGGAGTAAATTCACAATATTACTAACTCATGTTATACCCACTGGCATCCAATAAAACATTCAATCCATTAATCAATTAAGCAATTAACTATTGAAACTACCTAAAATGTGCATTTAAACAATTTCATTTAAAGACATATTTTGAATTGCATAACACATTTCAAACAACAATCAGTGTTTAAACCTTGTGGGACCAAAGTCCCAAACTTCAAAATAAAAACTGTCTCTTTGTATAATAACCTGTTTTATTTAGTGGAGTGGTCTATGGTATGATTTGGAATGGTTGTCAAGTGGAAAGAAAATGAAGATTCAATACTAGCAAATGCAAAGTGCTGTACCTGTGTTGCAACAATCCTGTTCTACTTATTAGCTGAGGGGAGCGGCACTAATTGCAAAAGAACATAAAGATCTGGAGAAGTTTTAATCACAGACAGACTATACCACCAGGCAAACTCAAAGCAGAGGTGCCACAAAACAAAATGCTAGGGGATATCATCTGAGAAACAGACTCCAAAAGTTAAGAGGTAATGCTTCCACACTAAAAAGTCTACTCATATCACATTACGAGTGCTGTGTGCACCTCTGGTAGTTCAACAAGGAAAGCAATACCTGAATGCCAGAAATAATCCAGAAGAAAACCATCGGGAAGACCTATGGTATGACAGTAAGACAGGACAAGATGACAATGGTGTACAATACCATGTCAGGAACAGGTGAATAGGTCACTCTGAAATAGGATGAACAGGAGGGGGATGACTTGGCACAGGCAGCAAACCACAGGTACAAACTACTCCCTGGGTCTTCAGAAACACTTTCTCAGTTAGCATTTCAAACCCACTGATGGGGTACCAAATTGGATGGTGGAGAGAAATGCAGAAAGGCATTCAAGCGAACATGAGACAGACAAAGAGTAAGGAAGAAAACAGGGATGGAGAGGTGGTGGACTGTTAGATGCACTCAGAATGCAGACTACATGTGCTTACTGCCTCCTCCTGCCTTCAAGCAAACACTACATAATGCAGGAAGCAGACTAGGCTAAGCAGACGTATGCTCATGATTGCTCAGGCATCAGGAAAGGAGGCCAAAACATATCAGGCTACAACCTCAAGAAAGATGCATGTATGCACTCTTGCTATCCCACTCACTATCATATGAGTATGAGAGATAAGCTTCAAGTTAGTTACCTACTACAACAAAAATGTAAAAGGAAGGTCCAGCCATTGTAACAGCAGCATTAACATAACAAGTGTTAGAACAGCTGGACTGACAAAAGATATCTATAGTCTGCTAAGCTTTCTTCCCCAATCCCACAATGCATCATGGTGGCAAATCTTTTCAAATTTTCTGTGGCTGCACCAGACAGTTTTCTTCCCTAATCCTACAATACATCATAGTGGCAAATGTATACAGATTTTCTGCGGATGCATCAAACAGCACAGTTTTCCACAGGAGAGAAGAAAGATCACAGGTGGTGGAAGGATGGTGGATACATTACAAAGAGTAGTATTACATCTTAAAGATCTAGGATTATGATAACTAAACATGACAGTATCCCACACTAATTCCTCATGGCAGGACTCCCTACAAGAACATGCTCAAAATTACAGTGAGCCCAAAGTAAGACCTATACCTGAACAACACATAATTTCCTGGTGTGTTGTAAAGTGCTGAGGGTGTTAACGACAAGACAGCTGATGCACAAATACAACCCACAAGCTGCTTATCTTTAGAAAGCTGCAGATGTCAAATGTTCTAATTAAATGGTCTTCAGGGGCTGAACTGAAAGGATTCCCATATTTAATACAATAAAACTCAATGTAATTTAACAATATGCAGTAATATATGTTCTAAGTTTAACCATTCAGATTTGCACATTCATATGAGGCATTCATTCACAAACTTCACTAGAATCCTAAAAATGCAGTTTACTTTGTACCACTACGATCATGCTGGGTCTAATCTGCCCTGACCTTTGTCAGTACACTGTGAATCAGAGGCAAGGGCAGGAATGCATACAGGAACCAGTTTGCCCATGTGAAAGAGAAAGCATCAATTTCCCAAGTTCATGTCTGCCAAGTTCTGTAAAGTACAGTTGTGTACACTTACCATAAATGTAGATGTTTGAGTGTATTCACTGTTGCAGTCATTACATTTGGGTAATCTGCTGGCAGGTTGCCCTCAGTCGGCCTAAATAAAGTCTTGGGTCCTGCGTCGGTTGCCGTCTCCTCTTCCATGACGTCAGGTCGTCAGGAGTATAAAACATGCAGCCAATGCCATTTTATTCAGTTTTTCTTGCCCCAGATGTCAGGTGCCCCCCAAATGGGGAGCACAAAAAAAATAATATATATATATATATATATATATATAGATATATAGATATATATAGATATAGATATATATATATAGATATATATATATCTATAAAAATAAACAATATATGTAAATGCACTTTTAGCAACGTAAACTTTACCTTCATCTAAAAGCAAATACACCACAAAGGCTTTAGAATATAGTGTACGAAAGAAAAGTTATAGAAAAGGGGGATGGCGGGTGGGTAACCCGGACTGCAACAGTGAATACACTCGAAAGTACAGTTGTGTACACTTACCATAAATGTAGATGTTCGAGTGTATTCATTGTTGCAGTCATTACATTTGGGTAATCTGCTGGCAGGTTGCCCTCAGTCGGCCTGAATTCCAAAGTCTTGGGTCCTGCATCAGTTGCGGTCTCCTCTTCCATAACGTCAGGTTGTCAGGGGTATAAAACAAGAAACCGACACAATTTTCTTTAGTTTTTCTTGCCCCAGATGTCAGGTGCCCCCAAAAAGGTAGCAAAAATATATATATAAAAACTATATATACATGCATCAATATAAACTTTACCTTCATCTACAAGCAAATACACCACATAGGTTGAAGAAGATAGAGAAGGAAAGATAAACTCCAACAATGAAACGGGGATGGTGGGCGGGTAACCTGGACTGCAACAGTGAATACACTCGAACATCTACATTTATGGTAAGTGTACACAACTGTACTATGTTCTTCGTGTTTCACTGTTGCAGTCATTACATTTGGGTAGAATGCCAAAGCTAAGGATGGGAGGCTGGAGCTAAACAGCATTAGGTGCGGCTATAAGGCCCTGCAGAACTGCAGTGGCAAAGCCTGCCCTGGACTTAGACTAGAGAGGCAAATGATAATGCCTTGTAAAGGCGTGAACAGAACTCCAAGTAGCAGCCTCTAGAATGTCTTTGGTTGGTACTCCTCTGAGAAAGGCTGCTGAAGTAGCTGCAGCTCTGGTGGAATGAGACGTAATGCCGTTAGGCACAGGTTTGCCATGGTGCACGTAGCAGAAACAAATGCAGTGGCTTATCCACTTTGAAATAGTCTGCTTTGAAATAGCCTTTCCTTCTGATCCTGCAGCATATGACACTAGTAATTGCTCAGTTTCTCTTAGAGCTTTAGTCCTGCTCAAGTAGAATATTAGCTGCCTGTGTACGTCCAAGGAATGCAGAATTCTCTCCCCTTGTTCTGCGGATTTGGATAAAAGGTTGGCCGATGAATAATTTGGTTAAGAGCCACACTGGTAACCATCTTAGGTATAAATAAAATATGAAAAAATAAAGTGAACAAGCTCTAGCCTAGGGAGTATGCCTTCACCATATGAAAATGAAAAACTACAATAAGGCTACTCCCTCCACGTAGGCATAAATGAAGGATTTGTCCTCAGAGACACCCTGTTTGGGTAAAATATGATTAAAGGCTCCAACAGCCATGAGGGCCTGTAGCTCTGAGACTCTTCTTGCTGAAGTAATTGCTAGTAGCAGAGCTGTTTTCCATGATAAGAACTTTATATCAGTAGTAGCAGCTGGTTCAAATGGAGGCAGGGTGAACTTTTCCAACACATAATTGCAGGTATTGGTGATCTTCTTGGAGGCCTTAGATGTCTGGCTCCTCTAAGATACTGCTTTAGTAAAGGATGAGAAAAGATTGGTGGCTCTGTATTGTAATGAGCCGAAATGGCAGAGGCATGGATTTTAATTGATGAGAAAGACAGGCCTTTGTCAAGCATCTCAGACAAGTATTGTAATATCTGAGGAATATCTGATTCTGCTGTATCAGTTCCTTGTGCTTGATTTCAAGCACAGAACCTCTTCCATTTATCAGCATAAGATTTTCTAGTACTAGGCCTTCTGGCTTCCAAAATGACATCAATCACAGCTTTACTGAGATGTGTTGTTTGTATAACTACATGATCAACCATGCTGCCAGGTTCAGTGTCTGGAGTTGATTGTGCAAGATCTGATTGTTTTGCTGGGACAGCAGTTAAGGTCTTTGAGGTAAGGTCCAAACTGGGTATTGAGACAAGCTCCTTAGGATTGGGTTACCAGTATTGGCAGGGCCAGTCCGAGGCAATTAGTATCATCTTTGGTTTCTCTTGTCTGACTTTTAGTAGGGCCCTGGGAAGAAGAGGTAAAGGAGGAAAGGCGTAAACTGATGGGTTTTTCCACCTGAAGGATAGGGCGTCCACTTTCAATGCTTGTCTGTGATAAGTCCTTGTGCAGACTCTTTTCAATTGATAATTTTGAGGACAGGCAAATAGATCTATGTCCGGGCTCCCCCATTTCTTTGTTATCATGCTGAAGACTTGTGGATCTAGTTTCCACTCGTGAGGGTCCATAAGGTTTCTGCTTAAATCGTCTGCCAGAGTATTTTGTTTTCCTGGCATGAATTGAGCTTGAAGATGTATTTGGTAAGTCAAAGCTGTGTCCCACAGTGCCATGGCTAATCTGTAAAGGGGTATGAGTGCGTGCCCCCCTGCTCGTTTACATACCACATAACCGTGGTGTTGTCTGTCTTTATCAGTAGTTGTCCTGGATGAAGTAAGTCCTTAAAGGCTGTCAGGGCATTTTGAACAGCTAGCATCTCTTTTTGGTTGATATGTAGATGCATTTGTTTTGGGGTCCATATGCCCTGAATGCATCTTCCCGCCATGTGGGCCCCCCAGGTATAATCTGATGCGTCTGTTGTTAAGGTTTGGCTGGCAGGGGGTAGAGTGAAGGCCTGTCCGATGTTTTGGTGACATGCCTTTGCCCACCACAGAAACTCCTGTTGTAGGCAGGGAATGCGAGGAATCATTGTTTCCAGACTGTGACAATGTTGACTCCATAAACTTTTTAGGTTGCATTGAAGTTTCCTCATATGCAGTCTTGCATATGGAATCAGTAGGATGCAGGATGCCATGAAGCCCAAAGCCTGCAGAGTTTGTCTTGCAGATAACTGGGTTTTTGTTGCCATCAGTTTGAAGTAAGTAGTCAGTTGCCTTTGTTTGTCTGCCATGAGGTAAGCCATCTGGGCAGTTGTATTCAAGCTTGCACCCAGGAATGTTATCTTTTGAGAGGGTACCAGTTGTGATTTCTTTTCATTTATTGTGTACCCTAGGCATGTTAGAAGCCTTTTTACAAACGCCAGATGCTGAAGAAGAATGTCCTTTGTTCACTGCTTGAATGAGACAGTTGTCCAGGTAAGGATAAATTTGTATGCTTCTTTGTCTGCAAAATGCAATTACTGGTGCCAGGCACTTTGTAAAGACCCTGGGCGCAGTAGATAAGCCAAAGGGCAGTGCAGAGAATTGGTAATGCAAAAGAACTGCCTTGAAGCTGAGGTATCTTCTGCATGATTCCCTTATTGGTATATGCAGGTATGCCTCTTTTAAGACTAGAGTCACTAACCAAGCGTTCCTGCCCCGCATAGGCAGTAGCTGTTGTAAAGTCAGCATTTTGAATTTTGGAATGTGCAGGAACCTGTTTAAAATCGATAAGTCCAGTATTGGACGCCATGCATTGTCTTTTCTGGGTACCAGAACAGTCTTGAATAAAAACTGTCGTTTTTCCTGTTCTGGTACTGGTTGAATAGCCCCCATATCCATGAGAGACGTAACTTTTTTCTGAGCCTCTGCCCATTGATTTTGTGTCAGATCTGGCCAACCATTTGGAATTGGAAAAGTATGGAAATGAAATCTGTACCCCTGGGATACTATGTTTAATACCCACTTGTCCTGGGTAATTAACTGCCAATTTTGAGCATGAAGTGCTAATTTTTCCCCCAAGGGGGCTGCCAAAAGATAGAGGAAGTCAGTGAGACTGCTTACGGTAGGGTTGTGCTTTGCTTCCTCCAGATTTGGAAGTGCAGGCACCCCATTGCTTTGACCTGTAAGAACCCTGTGATTGGTGTATCTAGAGCCGTTTGAGCGCCTGGATTTGCCTTGAGAGGCTCTGTTGGACACGGGAAAGGACCAATTTTTAGTAGGCCAGTGCCTACTGAACCTGGGTGGCTGCACTTGTAAGAAATATTTTACAGTTTGCATAGATTTAGCTTTGTCTTCCATTTTCTTTAAAGCCTCTTCTGCCTAATTACCAGAGTATCATGCTGTAAAGGGGCATCCAACAATTTAGCTTTAACATGATCAGTCAGATTTTGTTCCTTGAGCCAGGCATGCCTTCTAATCACAGATCCAGTAACTGCAGCCCTGCAAGAGGCC
Source organism: Protopterus annectens (assembly GCF_019279795.1). Lineage (NCBI taxonomy): Eukaryota > Metazoa > Chordata > Ceratodontiformes > Protopteridae > Protopterus > Protopterus annectens. Next base: position 65,178,280 of record NC_056728.1, read on the forward strand.
TCCAAGGAATCAAAACCACATTGCAAATTATGCTTTCCAACCTGTTCTGCTGCATGCAATAATTCCTGTAATTCTTTATTTTCCACACAATCAGAAATCAACATTTTCTGTTTCAATAAGCCCATAACATGCTGTTGATATTTAAGCATATGAAACTGGCAGTTTAAGGCCCTAATTACCAAGGCTGTAGACGTATAAACCTTCTTCCCCATCTATCCAGTGCCCTGGAATCTCTATCAGAGGGGGTAGGATTTTTGGCTGTAGAGGCCTTTACACCTTTTTCTGAATAGAAATTTGTGGGAGTCAGGAACCCTGTGATATGACTGTCTTACTAGGAGCCGGAAGTAGGGAATCAGGAACCATGCTTGATTCCGAAAATACATCATCAACAATGTCTAATACAGGAGGTATAGCCAAGGCCTATGCTGAGGAAGGAGGAAATCCCCAAGCCTCTTTTTGGATTCAGAGAAATCCTGACTCTCCCAATGAAAATGTTCCCTTAAAGTATGCAAGGTTTCTCCAAAAGAATAATCCTGAGGAGGAGATGTAGATGGGATGGATTATTCTGCATCTGAATCCTCATAGGGTGGTATAGAAAATTCTTGATCAGAAGAAATGGAAACCTGATCTGAAGATTCATAATCAGTGTCTTGCCTAGGCCTCTTAGAGTGTGTGTGTGTGTGTGTGTGTGTGTGTGTGTGTGTGTGTGTGTGGGGGGGTTAGGAACCCCTGATCAAGGTAATTAAGTCCTCAGCCATTTTGATCTGTTTTTTAGGTATAGGGGCCTGAGCACGTGGCTCATGCGTCTGCTTTTTAGACTTAGATGATGTTTTTGATCTTGTTTTTGAAGCTGGCGTCAGTTTTATATAAAAATGTTGGTTGAGGCCTGAATAACCCCTCAGAAGCCAGTGCCTGCTCAGCGGCTCCGGACACATCCAAGGAGAGACATCCGCGGGTTTAATACTCTGAGAATCTCGCGGCATCCCGGACTCCGCATGGATCTCGGTAGAGGCTTGTGACTCAAAAGTAGCAGGTATCAGGGGCTGCAAAAGCACCTCCCCGAGTACCGGCGACTGGCTTAGGAGAAGCTTCGTCATCGGTTTTGGACCTCGACGGTCTGTCTCCGTCTTTTTCTTTGCGATTTTTGTGAACTCCAGTGGTCGGACTGCTAACAGACGACATTTCAGGGTAATTAAATCTGGATCCAAAATATTTTGAAGCAAAAAATATACTGACGCTTAATAGTGCGTTGGTTAAATCTAGCACAAAACCGATAGCAAGGCACGTTATGATCTGGGCCTAGGCAAGGAATACAGTACAAGTGAAAATCCTTATGAGGTATTTGCTTCCCACAAGTAATGCAATTATTAACTTTTACTGACATCGGTAAGGAGCAAGAAAAGTTTACCCAACGGGGTACTTCGCTTTAGTTGAAGACTTTGGTTCTGAAACTCGAATGCGAAAATTTCAGTAGTCGGCTGACCGGCACTTGTGAACTGCTTCTGCTTCGGGCACCGCGCGGCAAGAAAGACTGAATAAAATGGCGTCGGCTGCATGTTTTATACCTCTGACGACCTGATGTCATGGAAGAGGAGACAACAACCGACGCAGGACCCAAGACTTTGTTATTCAGGCCGACTGAGGGCAACCTGCCAGCAAATTACCCAAATGTAATGACTGCAACAGTGAAACACGAAGAACATCAGAACTTCTGGAGTTGTTTGTTCTGATGAGAGGCAAACAGGTCTATTGATGGGGGCCCCCCACTGTGGAGTTATGTCCAGGAATACCTTTCTATTCAGCATCCATTTGTTGGGGTCTAGAAGCCCAATGCTTACTTAACCTGCCAGGGTACTGTCCTGACCCAGAATATAAGAAGCTATGAGGGTCAGCCCTAGAGCCAGCATCCAAATCTTCCTCAAAAGGCTACACAGAATGTATAAGACAGAGTTCTTCCATTGCATGTTTACACACTACATAACAGTGGTGTTACCCATCCAGTTCTGTAAATTCCCTGGCTTAAATTCTGTTGAAAAGCCTTTATGGCCAAAGCTAGATTGCAACCAGTTCCTTCTGATTTATATGCAGTGTTCTCTGCTGTGGAAACCAAATAACCTGCACTTTCACAGAACTTAAGTGGGGACCCCAAGCTACATCTGAACCATCTGTGATTATGGCTTTGTCTACTTCTGGTAAACAGAAATTTGCCCTGGGTTCTGCTGTATGGTTTTCTTCCACCTTAGGAGCTCCTTTTTCAGGCACGGAAAGGGATGGAGTTGGGTTTCCAGGGGTTGGGAATGCTGTTCCCAAGCATTTATCAGGAACCACTAAAGTGTTTTCAAGTGTAACTTTGCAAGTGGGATCATAAGAATGCTCATATATCACAGAATCCTCAGAAATTCAGACTGGTTAGGAAGCCTGCCAGGAAAGTTTTCTTATCCTGAGGAATTGCTGGAAGTAATCTATGGGACTCCCAGAAACAGGATCCTTGTTTGTGGAAGAGATTGTGATTTTTGAATATTTAAGGTGAGACCTACCTTCTGAAAGCACTCTACACTGATCTGCAATCTGTCTAGGGTCTCTGCTATACATTTTCCCTGAATGAGACAGTCGTCTAAGTAAGAGGTATATATGAATTTCCAGATTTCTGCAATGTGCTATCAGAGGAGCGAGGCATTTTATAAAAACTCTGGGAGCAGTGGACAAAAGTGGGAGTTGACAGTATGCTGCTACAAATCATAGGTAATCTCTGTGAATGTCTCCTATGCGGACATGGAGGTAAGCATCCTTTAGTTCTAGAGTAAACAAAGGTATCTTGGAAGATCAATGGAAGTAGTTTTTGCAAGCTGAGCATTTTGAATTTGGGGATGTTGAGAAACTTATTTAGCTTTGAGATGTCCAAGGTAAGCCCCCAGGTGCCCTCCTTTTTGGAACTAGAAAAAAATCCTTAAGTAGAAGCCTTTTCCATCTTGATCAGGAGGAAGAGGCTGAATGAAACCTTGGTGAAGTAGTTCCATGAAAATACATGTTAAGAGACTTTCCTGCTCTTTTGGTGGTTTTGGAATGCCCAAGAAGGATGGGATTTCACTGAACTGGATGTAGTACTCCTCTTCTATGATACTCGTGACCCTTTGGTCCCAGTGACAGTTTTCCATTAGGTTAGGAAGAAGAGCTTTCCAGCAGAAGACTGGAGGAGGGGGTAGGGGTAAGGGCATGGAAGACTGAGGTTTTTGTGCTGGGTAGGCTTTCTGGAGCTCCCTCTTCAGTGTGATTGCTCTGGTTACCATCTTCTGGATTGTCTGTGTCTCCTGCCTCATGGAACCCTTCTACTGTCTTCCCTATGGGGAAGATGCCAATGTTCGGATGGGTAATTCCTACTGTACACCTTGGTGTCAGAGACAGATAAATTTCCTTCACAGTTTTAATTTGCTTTCCTTTTTTATCCAGCTTCTCAAAAACTAGTTCAACTGGAGGAACAAAAACAAACCCCTTCTCAAGTAGAGCATCCATTAGTTCAGTCAATCTGATCCGTCACAGGCTGGGTCCTCAGCCATGTATGTATGTGGATGACGAAACCTGTGGTAGGTGCTCTGCAAGATGCATCTAAGGCATCACAGCCACACTTTATGGAGTGTCAGGAGATTTGTAAAGCTTCTCTGGCTGTCTTCTGAATTTTATCTGATATGGTTCTATCTGTAATACAGTCCTCCTTAGCTAGGATTTTGCCCTGGAGAAATTCTATGTACTTCATCATACAAAATTGGCGATTTAAAGCTCTCATTGCCAAGGTGGCAGAGGTCTAAGCTTTCTTCCCCAAATGTAATAGTCTACTTTCACTGCCATTACCCAAGGGATGTCTGGTTGGTCTGTTAGGCACACCTTTTGTGGATTCACTGGAGATTACAGAAAGGTCAGCCTTAAGATTTTTATAAAAGTGCCTGTGAAATTTAAGCATTCTGTAAAACCTGCCTGATTTTCTAAGAGCAGAGTGGTAGACAATCAGGATGTAAAACAATGTCTTCCAAGGCATTATCAAGAACTAAGTGTACAGGAGAAATAGCCAATGGCCCGGGACAAGGCGAACTTAGCAGTTCCTGACAATGGGTCTGAGCCTGTGAGATCTGTTTGTTTTCCCAACTGAAAGTCTCCTTCACTCTATGCAAGATATCCCTAAAGGAGAGGTCCTCACAGGTGAAGATGGAAGACAGGGTGTCGTCAGAATATGAACCTGGGTAAGATTGTAGTGGAAAGTGCCTAGAGTAAAACAATTCCTCCTCATTCTCTAGGCTAAAGGAATCTGCATCTTTCTGAAAAGCCACCACCTTGCTTCTTCCGGATGGGGAAGCTTCAGCAGTATTGAGGAATGAGTGAGAGAGCTCTCTCAATTTCATAAAGGCCATGAACTCCTGTGCTGTTTTTAAGAAGTCTTGGGCTTCGGTTTGAGAAGTGACTGGAGGTGGAGGTGAAGAAAAAGAGGCGATTTACTTCAGTTTGGATGTCTGTTTAAACGGAGTGACCTGAGGTTCTGGTTGTCCAACTACAATTTCGGTTAAGATTTTGGTAGTCGACGTACACGGGGTGTCTCCTCTGAAACACATGACATGGCTGTAAGAAGTTGAAGCCAGAAGAGTGGTCTCTGACCCAACAGATGAATGTGCTGTGGTAACATTTACAGGTAGGACGATGACCATGGCAGCCTCCTAAGAAGTTGTGCCAGAGGATTCGGGCCTAGGAGCCATGGGATCAAGGGAATGTAAAGGTGTCTCACCTGGGTTGCCTGTCAACTTATGGAGTAGAGCTTCCCCAGAAAGAGAGACTTCTGTATTTTTGTCTTTACATTTTTTGGAAATGATACTAGCAGACAATGGAGTTTATGGAGGCCAAACGGTAGTAATGGACTGCAACTCCACAGGGGAATTGAATTCCTTCTGAATTTTCAAAAGTACCCTGGACATTAGTGGAAAGGGTGGAAAAGCATACATACTCATTCATGTCCAGGCCTTCTTGTATGGAGTCCTGGAACAGAATCTTGCCAGTTACTTGTTCAGAAAGGGGGCAAAGGTTTACTTCAGGAATTCTCTGCACATCAAATTTTGGAAGACCTCCATGACAGTTTCCATTCATGAAGGTCTGTTCTTGTCCTGCTCAGCTTGTCTGCCACAAAATGTGCTTTGATGGAATGCAGGGCACCTGCAGAGTATGTGCTGTGAAGCTATATCCCAAGCTAATGTGTATAGTCTGCAAACGGTGGCACGACCTGGCTCCCGCTTGCTTGCTGATGTACCACATGACTGTGGTACTGTCTTTAACCACTAAGATCCCAAGGACGAAAGATGGCTCAGAGAGCCGACTGTCTTGATCAGGGCAAGCATCTCCTCTATATTTCCTTACATCTACCCTTGGTATTCCACACCCCCTTTCCTCCTAAATCTGCTCCCCAAGCAAAGATCAAGGCATTTGTGCTGATGGACTGCTTTGGAGCAGGGAGGGAGAAGGGGAGACCTAGATTTAAGGACAGTTGCTGTCTTCACCAAATGATTTCTCTTCTGGCAAACCCCCAGCACAAGGATTTGAAAAAGATACAAAGTGTTGGTGCTGGGACCAAAGAGATTTCAGATGTCACTGTATCTCTCTCATTTGGGGTCTTGCCATGGGTATCATAGAATCATAGGAGGTTACTAGGCTAATGGCTCTAGGGCCCTTACAAGCCTAACCGAGAGTCTATCTCCAAAAAAGAAATCTCCGTCAGCATCTGTCGCCCCTGTCAATGAGGGACACAGAAGGAACCTGTGGGACAAAATTGTGGTTTCCCACTCACTCATCAAGGTTATGCTTGAAGAGGGTCAGTGAGGCACTTTGACATGTATGGGAAGTCTACTCCAGATACTGGGCAACCTCTGGGAGACAAACCTGCCTCTCCAGCAGGTTTTGTTGATACGGCATTTTAGATTTAGGCCTTATGAGCGGATAATATGCCATGAGTTAGACTTACAGATATGGAGCATGTCTAGTAGGGCAGGGTCTGATATTGCCTTGTAGGCGGGACACAGATCACCTCTGAGCAATCTGTATAATACTGAGTAGAGTGATAGTGATTTGAGCCTGCCTGCATAGGACAGGTGTTGGGAGGTCATGGATTCTCTTTATGAGGTATTTCTGTGGCATTTCCAGTTAGTGCAGGTGTTTGAAGAGGAACACCACTAGTGACAGGTCTGCTGTCGGGAAGTGGTGGTGCCTATTTTGACCTTGTGGGGCCTATCGGTGAGACAGTTGGCCACCCACCTCATGAGACAGGGATTTATGCCAAGTTGAGTTAGCTTTTTGATGCTGCCTGGGTGGGGAATTGTGTCAAAGGCCTTGGCCAAGTCAAGGTAAGCTGCATGTACTGACTTTCCTTCATCCAGGGCCTTGGTGACAGTCTCAAAGAAGTCAACCAGGTTTAACAGGCAAGATCTGCCCCTGACTAATCCAAACTGGGTGGGGTCAAGTGCTTGGAGATTGCCTATGTCATTGTTTATGAGATCCATAACTCCACACTCCATGGCTTTACATATCATACTTGTCAAGCTAATGGGGCGATTGTTTCCCTGGGTCAGTACCGGCGCCACCTTTGTGCAAGGGGACAACAATGGCAGTTCTGCACTCTGCTGGAATGAAGCCTATAATTAGGCTGTGGTTGAACAGGGTGCTCAATGGTGAAGCTAGTTCTAGCTGGAGATGGTGCAGAATACAGACTGGGATACTATCAGGTCCCATGGAAGCTGTGTTCTCTGCCTTGGATAGGGCCTTTAACACTTGATCTACGGAGATGTGAGGAATGGACCTTCGTTGGGGGGGGGGGGTGAAGTTTGCACTAAACCTATCAGATAGTAGGTTGGCTAAGTCAACAGGAACAGTGCAAGTGGTACCGTTTATTAATTCAGAACAAACATGGACTTTGCCATGGAGGTTCTTGACGTAGCTGAAGAAAGCTTTGTGGTTTGGGAGGTTAGTTTCAATTCATAATTAGCTTTGGAGGTTTTCACTAGTGATCTAATTTGCTTGTTGAGGCAGAGGAGGAAGTTTTTCCAATTTGGAATTTGTTCCTTTTTACCCTTGGACAACAGTTTCTTCCTTTTGTTGTAAAGCCTGTTGAGGATGTCCACCAGACAGGTTTGTGCTTCCTTGAGGCAGGTTTTAAACCTGCTGAGTATGGCTGAGTCCATGCAGTTGTTCAGGTGTTTGTATACTGCACTGGCATACTGTTCAACACAGCTGTCTGCATCCTCTAAGGGGTGGTGGTGTGAAGCTACTGATACCCTCCCTTAGGATGTTGTAGTCAGCTTTTGAGAAGTTTTTTAGCCTGGTTATGGTGGGGGTGGGAGGAATAGAAACTTTGAATGGGACAGACCAATCTGATCGCACCAGGGAAGAACATACTATGGGAGTGGTGCAGCGTCACTCATGTTGGTGAGAACCAAGTCCAGAATGTTATCTCCCTTTGTGGGGGATCAGACAAGCTGGTCTAATGCGTTAGAATTGATGAAATCAAGGATTCATTGGGTGAGTGCATTATTGCAGGAATAGTTCACCCGGTCTATAGTAGGGTAGCTGAAGTCAACAAGGATCATGGTGTTAGGGGGTATCTTGATGGAATCAAGTAGGTCCGGGTAGGAGGAGCGGGTGCCCCAATTCATGAAGGGAGGTCTATAGCTGGCTATAGCTTGAATGGGTGTCTTGCCCACTGCCAGCTGCACCTGGAGTAAATCCAGTGTGTCATGTTGGCAAACCAGTCTGGAGGTGTGCCTATCTTTAATGAAGACAGAGACTCCACCACCCTTAGTCTTTTCGACTTCGCTTTGGGGTCAGAAAGTGTGGAATGATGTATAGCCTGGTAAGGAAGGGTTGCTCTCCACAGCCCTAAACCAAGTTTCCGTAACTGCACAGACATCGTCATCTTCCAGTGTAATGAAAGCCTCCAGTGAGTGCATTTTCAGGTTAGGGCTCCTAGCGTTAAGCAGCATGACCTTCAAATTGCTTTTTGACACATCTTTTGTGTTGGAAGATTTGTCTTTGGGACATAGCCTTAAAAAGGCACAATGGGGGAGTCAAGAGCCTTGGCCAGGATCCGGAACCCCAGGAGTGGCAGGTGGAGGCCATCTCTGGCAAAACATCGAGCCCCGTCAACCATGTCATCCCAAGCAGACAGATACTGGATCCCATTGGAAAGTCACCAGAAACTAAACCAACTGTTGAAGTCAATTATTTTTTGTTGATATTGTGGTATCATTCTTGGTGAAAATAGGATGCTGCTTAGGGCTAGGGTCATACCTGCCTGGGACACATACTCAGAGCACAATCATGTCTCTCTTCATATAGTCCAGGGAAGTACGTCTCAAGTCATTCACACCAACATGGAGAATGACAGAGTCATACTTGTACCTGTTGTGGAGAGACTTAACTGTAAGTGTGTGCGTGATGTGGTGGATTCTGGCACCCGACAGTCAACTGACCGTGACCTTCTCCTGGTTGAGCCCAGTGAGAGGGACATCAATCTCTCTCACTACTGAGTCACCAATGACTAGTATGTTTGATTTAGTGTTATGCCCAATAGGCTGCGTTTGGTTTATTGTTATGCCTAATAGGCTGCGTTTGTGTGACACTGGTGTGTTGTCTATTGTGTGCGATGTGTTTGGTGTTGTGTGTGGAATGTTTTGTGAGTGTGTTTTGGGGGTCTCTGTTGTTTTTATTGAGGACCCCTGCATAGGTGGGTGTGTGTTGTGCTTGGCTATGTGATGTGGGTGGTTTGGTGTTTATGCTGGCAATCTCCTCTTTGTCAGGAGTACTGACTGTGGCACGAGAGAGCATGGATTACAGGTTACTGATGTAGACGAATTTCTCACAAGAATAAGAATTATGTGCTAAGAGAAGAGGACTGTCCATGAACATAAGGCAGTTGCTACACTGTCTCAGTATGCCCATGTCGACCAGGCCGGCAGGAGAAACTGGTGGGAATTGCCTAGACATAGTGATCTGAACACTTGGCGAGCACGTTTTGATAAGGGTTTGTACACAAGAATGTAGACCACAAAAACCTTAAATGTAAAGAAGCTGGCCTAAAGCACAAGTGCAAAAACCAAAACTAAGATGCTTAGAATAGCAGATAAATCTAATCAGGCTACTAACAAGCAAGCAGTAACAAATGCAGAATAAGAGCACTCAACCACTTAAGAGCACACAGAACAGCAAAATAAGGTATTAAAGTAGGAAGAACACAGTAAGAGCAGCTGAATCGGGTAATTTTTTATTTATTTTTTTTTTTTTGTCAAGTGGAGAGGGAGTAAACAGAACAAGACAGGTTGTTCTTCCCAAATGCTCTATCTGTGCACAGCAGATAGAGCTGATGAGATTGGACTGGTAGGAGTGTCTGAAATTGAAGATGCAAGGAGTAGTCTTTCCTAAATGGTCTCAATGTATTAATTTGAGTGAGTAAATGAGACCAGTCCGGAAGGGAAGGGCAATTCCAAAGCCACTAAGCTTAACACTACAACAACCCTACGGAGGGAGGGAAACAAACTGCATGCAGTGAGAGACGACAATATTTAATTAATATTCAATGAAACAAAAATAAATGCAGTACAGTTTTGTTAAGTATCACTGAAACAAAGCAAGTGCAAAATAGTATATTTGAATCAACTTGTATGTCCATGAGAAACACAGATGCCTTGAGACCCTAAGTCTAGGTATTTCCTAGCAGTGATCAAAGTCTGAGTGGAAAACCTTAGAAACAGATCTAGATATAGAATTACTTTTTTTCCTGAAGAAAGGTTCTTTGAGATGTCTGACATCCCAGGAACACTATCCTGTGCAAAGAAAGCAAGAAAGACTTTTGAATGTTCTCCTGGCTTTCTAACTTGAGTATGAGATCTCTAACCCAAGAGACAGATTCCTCACAATGATTCTGCAAAGATAAGCAAGTCATCAAAATATGGATAATATGAATACCCTGTAGCCTGCAAAGAGCTGTAACTAGAGAAAGAGACTTTGTGAACACTACCAGTGCAGTGGATACTCCAAAAGGTAAGAAAAGAAATGAAAATGGGATCCAGATACACAAAATCTTAAGAAATGTCGGAAGTAACTAAACAAGTAACTAATCAGATATTCTAAAGGGTTTTTACAGATGTAGGCAAAAACTTAACTGATGAACATCCAGTAAATGCAGAGTATTTTCACCCTTGTTTAAGAAATTTAGGGAGAAAACTGGAAGATTTTGGATTGATTAGTGGATCATTCCAAAGCCACCTGGGGGAGAAAAAAGTACAGTTGAGTACACTTACCATAATGTAGATGTTCGAGTGTATTCACTGTTGCAGTCCTAACAAATGGGTTATCTGGCTCCCGGTAGCCCTCAGTCATCCAGAATACCAAAGGTAAGTAAAAATGCCATCGGTTGTAAAGGACGTCAGGGCGTCCGATACAAAAGGAGGTAGATGACGTTACTTCCTCAGTCTTTCTTGCCAAAACAGTCAGGAGCCCCCAGAAAATAAGACTTAAATCAAAAAACAATTTGACAAATAAATTAAGCCTGTACCTCAAGAAAAGAGAATAGAAGAGGACCACAAAGAGGGGGAAGAAGGGAGGGAAACCGGGACTGCAACAGTGAATGCACTCTAACATCTACATTTATGGTAAGTGTACACAACTGTACTATGTTCGTGTTTTACTTTTGCAGTCCTAACAAATGGGTTGATTACCAAAGCCCAGAGGAAAAAAGGGGGGAGGAATCAACAGCATCAAGGGTTGGAGATAATGCCCTGCAACACTGCAGTGGCTCTGGAAAACAAAGGCAAATTATAATGCTTTGTGAAAGTGTGAACAGAAGACCATGTGGCAGCCTCCAAAATGTCTTTAGTAGGGACACCCCTTAGAAAGGCTACAAAAGTGGAAGCCGCCCTAGAGTGGGTCCTAGCCCCCTGAGGCGCAGCTTTGCCATGAAAGGAATAACAAAAATTAATGCAATGTGCAATCCATTTAGAAATGGTCTGCTTAGAAATAGCCTTGCCCTGGGCTCCAAGGCAAAACTGACCAATAACTGTGCTGATTTCCACAGGTCTTTAGTCATGTCAGGTAAAACCTGAGCTGTCTGTGCACATCAAGAGAATGTAGGATCCTTTCACCTCTATTGTGAGGATTAGGAAATAAGGTAGGAAGGTGTACGGAGTGATGAGTCAGGCTGAAAACCACCTTAGGCATAAAGGACGGATTAGTCCTCAGAGAGACTCAATCTGCATGGAAAATAAGAAAAGGCTCCACGGCCATCAAAGCTTGCAGCTCTGAAACCCTCCTTGCTGAAGTTATAGCCAAGAGGAAGGTGGTCTTCCAAAAGAGAAAATTTAAATCTGTACAGGCAGCTGGCTTAAGGAGGAGGAGTTTCTTCAGAACATAATTAAGATCCCAGGCTGGAATAGGTGCCCTTCTGGGAGGTTTTAAATTGCAAGCACCTCTGAGAAACATTTTCATCAGGGGATGAGAGAAAATGGGCTGTTCAAGAGAACAATGAGCAGAGATGGCTGAAGCATGGATCTTGATAGAGGAAAAAGAAAGACCAGCCTGAAGCAAATCAGCCAGGTATTCCAGGATCAGAGGAAGGGTAGGTTGAGAAGCAGACTCCCCTCTAGCCTGCATCCACTGAGAGAACCTTTCCCATTTGTAAGCATAGGATGTCCTAGTGCTAGGCCTTCTGGCCACCCTTAGCACGTCAACCACCTGTTGGGAAAGGGAAGGAGTCATACAATGAGCCATGGTGCCAGATGGAGAGACTGAAGATGAGAATGTACAATAAGAAAATCCACGGAGTCTGAAGCTCAACCACCACAGTACTTTATTGCACAAGCTTCACCAACTGGAAAGACAAAAATGAGAAAACTGGTTCTCCACAACTGACCTAGGTTTCGTCAAATGACTTCTCCATACAAGATCCACAGTTAACCAAACAGCGAAACGGAGCAGGAAAACGATACTTCAAACGGACAAGAAATAGAAATTTACTGAGATAAAGTGGTCCTTCTGGTCTGAAGAAGTTTGTGTCATTAAACCAGACGAAAAGCACTTTATCTCAATAAATTTCTATTTCTTGTCCGTTTGAAGTATCGTTTTCCTGCTCCGTTTCGCTGTTTGGTTAACTGTGGATCTTGTATGGAGAAGAAGTCATTTGACGAAACCTAGGTCAGTTGTGGAGAACCAGTTTTCTCATTTTTGTCTTTCCAGTTGGTGAAGCTTGTGCAATAAAGTACTGTGGTGGTTGAGCTTCAGACTCCGTGGATTTTCTTATTGGTCATGTCGTGGTTTGGTTCCTGGTATGAGAATGTACAATGTTTCCCCTTTCCTGAACCAAAAGATCTGGCTTCAGAGGAAGATGCCAAGGAGGAAGACGGGAGAGACTGCGAAGCAGTAGATACCAATGCTGTCTGGGTCAATCCGGAACTATGACAATAGTCCTTGGACGTTCGTCCCCGATCTTCATTAATACTCTGGGGAAGAGGAGGGAATGCATACAGTGACAGCAACGTCCAAGGGAAGGACAGAGCATCCACTTTCCGGGCTCTGCTGTGCTGCTGTCTGGTGCAAAAGAGGGGTAGCAGATGGTTGTCTGGGGAGGAGAAAAGATCCACCTGAGGAGTGCCCCAATGTTGAATGATGCTGTAGAAGACTGCTCTGTTCAGCTGCCACTTGTGAGGATCCAGGGTTTGCCTGCTCAACTGGTCTGCCAAAACATTGAGCCTTCCTGGAAGAAACTGGGCAAGGAGATACAGGTCCAGGGATGCTGCCATGGACCAAAGATTCATGCTTTGCCTGCACAGGGTGTAAGAGTGAGTCCATCCCTGCTTGTTGATGTACCACATGACCATGGTGTTGTCTGTCCTGACAAGCAGAGTCCCTGGAGAAAGAAGATGCTTGAAAGCCAGTAAGGCCTGCTGAACTGCAATCAACTCTCTTATATTTATGTGCATGTGCATCTGCTGGGTGTTCCAACATCCCTGTATGCATTTGTCATCCAGGTGTGTTCCCCAAGTGTAGTCCGATGCGTCTGTAGTCAGAACTCGAGTAGCAAGAGGTGTCAGAAAAGGCATGCCTTTGTTTTGTAGACAGGCTGTTGCCCAACACAGAAACTCCATCCGCAGAGATGGAAGCAGAAGGATCATTATATCTAGGTCCTCTGAGTGCTGACACCAAATGTTCTTGAGGTACTATTGCAATTTCCTCATATGCAGTCTTGCATATGGAATCATGAGAATACAAGATGCCATGAATCCCAGAATTTGCAGGTACTTCCTTGCAGGGAGCTGGGACAGGCTTGCCAAGTCCTTGAAGTAAACTGAAAGATTTGTCTGCTTCTCCTGGGTGAGATATATCATCTGGGTGGCTGTGTTCAGACTCACTCCCAGGAATGTTATCTCCTTGGATGGTTACCATTTTTGAATTTTGCACATTGACAATGTAACCCAGGGAAGAGAGAAGAGTCTTTACGAATTCCAGATCCTTTAATAGTTGTTCCTGAGAACTTGCTTGAATCAGACAGTCGTCCAAGAATGGGTAAATCTGAATTTTCTTCTGCCTGCAAAAAGCAATGACTGGGGCCAGGCACTTTGTGAAGACTCTGGGAGCAGTAGATAAGCCAAGGGGCAGTGCAGAGAATTGATAATGTTGCTCGCCCACTCTGAAACGAAGGCACTGCCTGCAACTTCCCCTGACAAGAATGTGCAGATAAGCCTCTTTGAGATCCAAGGTTACCAGCCAGGAATCCTTTTCTAGAAGTGGTAGCAACTGATGTAGAGTGAGCATTTTGAACTTTGGAATTACTAGAAGAGAGTTCAGAATGGAAAGATCCAGGATAGGATGCCAGGTGCCTTTCTTTTTTTTTTTTTGGAACTAGGAAAAGCCTGGAATAAAAGCCCTGGCCTACCTGCAGAGCAGGAAGTGATTCTATTGCTCCCAGATGAGGCAGACAATTTGTTTTTCTACTTCTGCCCTTTGGTTTGGAGGAACGTCCGGGAATCCTTTGGGAGCTGGAAAGGTGCGGAAAGTTGCCCTAGGGACACCGTTCTGAGCACCCATTTGTCATCTGTGATAGTGGCCCAGACATCTACAAAAAGGGCCAACCTTCCCTCTAAAGGACTCTCCCAGCAAGCAAGAACAGGCAGAAGATGTAAAAAGTAATTGAGAGCATTTTGATTGAAATGCAGGCTTGGAGCTTCCCCCTTTAGAAGTGGAAGCCTGCCAACGCCTAGACCTTTGAGGGGTAGACCCTGCCCCCTAGAAGATTTGTAACCTCTAGTCCTGGAACGCTTCTGTCTGCTGGTATCAGGAAAGGTCCAACTCTTGGAAGGGAAATTCCCGCTAAAGTAAGGGGATTGAACTTGCAGAAAATCCTTAACAGTTTGCATGGACTTGGCCTTATCCTCCATCTTCTTCAGTACCTCCTCTGCTTTGTTGCCAAAAAGACTGCCTTTACACAAAGGTACATCCAAAAGCTTAGCCTTGAGAGGTTCTGGAAGAGGCTGTTCTCTGAGCCAAGCATGCCTTCTAATAACAGATCCAGTAGCCGTAGCCCTGCTAGAGGCCTCCAGGATGTCAAAACCACAATGCAAAGAATGCTTACTGACCAGACTGGTTGATGTCAGTAAATCCTTCATGTCTTTACTCTCAGCCAAAAGAGGTATACTTGCTACTCAAGACTTTGTTATTCAGGCCGACTGAGGGCAACCTGCCAGCAGATTACCCAAATGTAATGATTGCAAAAATGAAGCACGAAGAACATCCACTGGATCTGTCAACGGATTCCTGAAAAGAAACAGATGAGAATCAGGGACTCTGTAGTACCTGTCAGGTTTCCTGGGAGCAGGAGGAACCGAATTTGGAGACTAGGAATTTTCCAGAAAAACATCATCAACAACTTCCAACACAGGGGGAATAGCAAGAGGCTTATGCAGAGGTAAATCCAGAAACTCCCTAATCCGTTTCTTGGAGTGGGGATAATCCTGACTTTCCCATTTAAAATGTTCTCTGAGGGTATTTAAAGCATCACCAAAAGAGAAATCCTCTGGAGGAGAGGCCGAAGGGATGGACTCCTCTGCATAAGAATCCACAGAGGGAGAAAAAAACCTGAGAAAATTCCTCATCAGCAGAAATGCTGGAAGAATCAGAACCTGAGCAGGACAAAACCTCAGGAGAAACATCCCTGCTCCTTTTAGAAGGGAGGAGGCTGAGAACCCCTAAAGAGTGTCAACAAATCATTAGCCATTTTAATCATTTGGGATTGAGGGGAACGAGAAGAAGCTGGAGGCTTCCTTTTCACAGGCTTACGAATGGAAGATTTACTTGCAAACCTGAAGGACTCTGTAGGCCTGGCAACCACTGAAGTTGCAGCAGAGGTTGAAGGAACAAGTTTGCTGTCAGAATGCAAAATGGAGGCCTCAGACACCAGAGTCAGCTTAGTGGCTCCGGCTCCAGTAGAAGAGGCGACCGGTGACATGTCGGAAGGCAAAACAGAGGCTGAAGGCCTAAGGGACTCGGACTCCATCAAGGCCAGTGGTTGAACATCTGCGGGCTGCAGGGACTGCAAAGGCGTCTCACTGGCTGCCGCCTGACTGACAACCAACTTAACCTCATCCAAGGACTTAGCTTTCTGAGGCCTGTCGCGGTCCTTATCCTTACGTTTCTTTGGAACATCTGAAGCCTGGCAGACGTCATACCGATGAACTTAGGCCAAACTCCAAAATGCCTAGCCAAAATCTTAGCTCGACGACGGATAGTACGTGGATGAAAGGAAGCACAGTGATCACACTTGGGAACGTCACGGTCAAGGCTTAAACACATAATGCAACAGGAATGAAAATCTCTATGGGGAATATGCTTTCCACAAGTAAGGCAATTATTAATTTTCTCTAGCATTCGTTAAGGCAAGAAAAGTAGACAAACTCTTGTAGTCAAAAACCAACAAAGGTAAACTGCCGACCAGCACTCGTGCATGAAAAGCTTCTGCTTTGGGCTCCGTGGCAAGGAAGACTGAGGAAGTGATGTCGGCTGCCTCCTTTTGTATCGGACGCCCTGACGTCCTTTATAACTGTCATTTTTACCTACCTTTGGTATTCTGGCCGACTGAGGGCTATCGGGAGCCAGATAACCCATTTGTTAGGACAGCAACAGTGAAACACGATGAACATTTACTGGTTCTCAGTGACACTTTGTCCTTATGAAAATATACATACAGAAGTTTTGACGATAAAGAATGTAGCTCAGAAATTTTCAAGGCAGAAATGATAGCCACTATAAATAAGGTCTTCTAGGATAAAAACTTCAGAACAACTTTTGCAGTAGATTCGAAGGGCAGGCCAGTCAGGGCCTACAAATTAGAAGTTATGTACTTACCATAACATTCCATCTGAGTGGGTGGATTCATTTGTCTTCAACCTGTGGGTATGGATCCGATATCGGATCCGAACCGGCATGGTTTATCCAGCTATGGATCCTAGCTCCTCCCCTCACCCATAATGCCCTGCTCTCCCTACATGACCTCAGATCGAGTTTGCCCTGCACCAACTACCCTAACCAAAGGGTAACACACCCTATGCAGGAAACTGACAAGGCCAGGGGGATAGGAGGGCGGGATGGTTGCAGACAAATGAATCCACCTACTCAGATGGAACGTTATGGTAAGTACATAACTTCTAAATCTGAAGTAGGAGAATTCATTTGTCAGCAACCTGTGGGACAGAGTCCCCGGCTACCTGAATCTTGGGTGGCCATCATGGAAGGATATTCCGGAGCACCGCGGAGCCAAAGGATGCTCTACCTCTAAAAGTGACGTCCAGCTTGTAATGAGTAATAAAGGTATGAGATGAAGCCCAAGTGGCTGCTGAACAAATGTCATCCAGAGGAACCCTAGACTTAAAGGCCGCTGAAGTAGAGACAGACCGAGTCGAATGAGCATGGACTCCCTCCGGTGCGGGCCTCCCAGAGGCTTGGTACGCCAACAGAATACACTGAGAAATCCAGCGTGACAAAGAAACTTTGGAAATTGGTTTACCTAGACTGAATTTGGCAAAAGAAATGAACAACTGGTCTGATTGCCAATGACCAGCTGTCCTATGAAGGTAAAAACGAAGCTGCCTGTGAACATCCAAGGAATGCAGCTTGTATTCGCCTTTGTTTTGATACTTAGGGAAGAAAACAGGGAGGTTGATGGACTGATTAATGTTAGCTTCCGAAGCTACTTTAGGAAGAAAGGAGGGATTGATCCTTAGGTACACCCGGTCCGGATGAAAAATCAAATAAGGCGGTTTCATGGACAGGGCCTGAAGCTCTGAAACTCTCTTAGCCGAAGTAATGGCTACCAAAAAAGCAGTCTTAAAGGACAAGTATTTAAGATCGACTGTGGCCGCAGGTTCGAAGGGGGGAGCGGTCAAGGCCTGAAGTACCAAGGAAAGATCCCACGGGGGAACCGCTTGTTTGACAGGGGGTCTGAGCCAAAAGGTGCCTTTTAGGAAGGTTTTGCATAACTTAGCCAACATAAGAGGCCCTGAATCGTGTCCAACCTGGTAATGAGATATGGCCGCCAGCTGAACTTTGACCGTGGAACTACTGGCGCCATCATTAAAGAGAGTAGTAAGGAAATCTAGAACCAAAGGAAGGGGAACCGTAAAAGGATCTAGGTCTTGCCGCTCTGCCCAAATGGAGAAACGCTTCCATTTACTGCGGTAAATTTTTCTGGTAGAGGGCTTGTGGGCCGCTACCAGAATGGCCTTAACTGGTGATGAGATACCGAGAGTCCTGATTAGGAGTGGAACTGGAGCAGCCAAGCAGTCAACTTCAGGTTGTCCAGGTTCGGAGTTGGCAGGTTCGACTGGTGTGATATCAGATCTGGAATGGGATCTAGAATCCAAGGTGGATTCACTGAATGAGACCTTAGGTAAGGGAACCAGATCTGTCGAGGCCAGAACGGGGCAATGAGGATCATTCTGCACCCCAACCAAGAGGCTTTCTGAAGTACTTGTAGCATCAGGGGTAGAGGGGGGCATGCGTAAAGAAGACCGGGAGGCCAAGCATGCACCAGAGCGTCTCTCAGAGAATCCCCTGGAGGGGGGATTAGAGCGAAAAAACTGTCGCACTTGGCGTTTAAAGGAGAGGCAAAGAGATCGCAACAGGGAGTCCCCCACTGTGCGAAGATGCGTTTCGCTACTTGAGAATTGAGAGACCACTCGTACGGGGAGAGAATGGTGCGACTGAGCTTGTCCGCTAGGATGTTGGTCCGACCCAGAATATGCGTTGCGATGAGAAAGCAGTTGGTGGAGATCGCCCATTCCCACACTCTCATGGCTTCTCGGCATAAAGGGTAAGACCTGGTTCCCCCCTGTTTGTTGATGTACCAGACCACCGACATGTTGTCTGACTGAATCGCAATTGTTCCCAGGGGAAGGAGGGCGTGAAGTGCTTGCAACGCCAAGAGCACCGCCCTCATTTCCAGAACATTGATATGGAGGGAGGTCTCTGAATCGCTCCACGTGCCTTGGACCATCCGGCCCGCAAAATGCCCCCCCCCCCCACCCGAGGCGGGAAGCGTCCGTGGTCACCGTGGCGAGAGGGGGAGATGCACAAAAGGGGCAGCCCCTGTGGAGGTCCGGAGAATGGAGCCACCACAAGAGAGACCGCTTGCAAGCCTTGCTGATCGCAATGGGATGATACAGGGGAACAGAGAGAAATGACCATTGCACCTGAAGTGTCCATTGAAGCACCCTCTTGTTGAAGCGGGCGTGCAGAAGAAGAGTAATCGCTGCCGCCATAGACCCTAGTGCCCTCAGGACCAATTCCGCAGGTGTTGGGCTGAAGTGAAGGATGGCC
The DNA here is from genome assembly GCF_019279795.1 of Protopterus annectens. Lineage (NCBI taxonomy): Eukaryota > Metazoa > Chordata > Ceratodontiformes > Protopteridae > Protopterus > Protopterus annectens. The sequence continues at coordinate 65,197,159 of NC_056728.1, forward strand.
CGCACCTGGAGTCGCAGATTCCGAACCATGTCGGTTGTGAGAAAGGCTCTTAAATTTCTCGGGTCTAACCTGGCTCCTATAAATTCTATTGTTTGAGTAGGGACCAGTTTGGACTTCTCTATGTTTATCGTGATGCCTAGCCTGGGAGCTAGACGAAGGAAGGAGTCTCTTGCCAAAGAGAGTAGATGCCTTGTTGGGGCGGTGAGAAGCCAGTCGTCTAGGTACGGAAAGACCTGCACCCCCTGAAGCATCAGGTGGGCCACAACCACTGCTAACACTTTGGTGAACACCCTGGGGGCTGTGGTGAGACCAAAGGGAAGGACCCTGAACTGGTAGTGACTGGCTCCGAGCCGGAAGCGAAGAAACCTCCTGGATCTTCTGTCCATCCGAATGTGGTAGTACGCATCCTTGAGGTCTATAGAGCACATCCAGTGATTCTCCCCTAGAAGGGGGAGGATGGACTGCAAGGTGACCATCCGGAACTTCTCTTTGGGAACTGACAGGTTCAACAGGGACAGGTCTAGAATGGGTCTTAGGTCCCCCGTCTTTTTTGGCACTAAAAAGAACCTGGAGTAGAACCCTGATCCGATCTGGTCTGGGGGGATGGGCTGGATGGCTCTTTTTCTCAGCAGATGGCCAATTTCTGCTGAAGCGGCCTCCCTCTGATCGGGTGGAACATCGGGGAGGATTTTTAACTTTGGGACATGAAGAAAGGGGATCTTGTAACCTCTGGATATAATCCGAAGTACCCAGCGGTCCAATGTAATGGACTCCCATGCCGCTAGGTGCTCTGAGAAACATCCCCCGACTGCCTCCAGAGTGGAGCAGTCGGGCAACCCCTCAGGGTTGATGCGTGGGCCGTTTAGAGAAGGGTTCTCTGATCCCAAAGTTCCTGGGAGCCCCTCTGCCCCTAGGGCGGCGTCCTCCCTGTCCTCCTCTGTCGCGGAAGGACTGGTTGTCCGGAGCGGGTTGGGAATGCTGCGACTTCCGGAACCACATCTTCTTCTGGCCCTTTTGGTTCCTAGAGTAGGACCTCTGGGGCACAGAGAAGCGGACTCAGACGGCAGACAGCGTCTTCCCGTCCTTCTCGCTCTGAACCAAGGTATTGCGAACCGTCTTGCCAAAAAGGGCAGAACCATCAAAGGGGGCATTCGCGAATGACGCCTTGAAGGGCTCCGTAAAATCGCAGTGGCGGAGACAGGCCTGCCATCTTGTGACTAGGCCCGCTCCCGAAGCTCTAGCGGCTCCCTCGGTAGCGTGGGAAAGTAACCGCATAGAGGTGTTAGTCACAGAACGAAGAGCGGCCATACGGGTGGAGTGCATAAATTTTTCCTCCTCCGATATGGACTCTGGGGGGATGCAGCGTATTCCTTGATAAGATCGCGCTGCATCCTAATGACGTGTGCCAAATAGTTGAGCACCCTCAGTGAGAAGGTCGCTGAACTAAAGATTCGCTTCCCCAAACGGTCCATCATCCGAGACTCCTTGCTCGGGGGATGGACTGAGGGACTCTCCTGGGCGAGTTCCCTCTTAGTGGCTGCTGCCGACAACATGGCATCTACCGGGGGTCCCTTGCTCCAGTGGGCACGGTCAGCAGGGGGGCTAAGGATCCTGTCGGGCCTCTTAGGGATTGGCTCCACGGTGTCCGGGTCCTTCCACGCCCTGGTGGTAATAAGGTCCACCAGGGGGTCGGCAGGAGGGGACACCCAAGAGGTAGACGGGCCCGCTTCAAATGCCTCCAAGAACACTGACTCGTCCGAGGAAGACTTTGGGGCAGACCACCCACCTCTGATCCGTAACATTTCCATGATGTCTCCGAAGGAGACATCCTCAGGGGGTGATCTTGGGGAGCCTTCCCCTTCCTCCAAGTCAGTGTCTTCGGTCAAAGACTCGAGGGAGTCTATGTGCCTCCTTTTACACGAATGCTTGCGAGGTGCTTCCTCGGGGTGGCTGCCCGAGGAGCTCTCACCAGCAATGTCCAGAACCACAGGAACTGCTTGGGGCAGTGAAGCGGGCTGTCCCAGTGGCCGGGTAATGGAAGCCTGGCCCAGAGCAGATGAGTGCGGGACGGAGCCGAAGCAAGGGCTGGGGGTCCGGATGCCCTCAACAGAGCCCTCTCCACTACATCAAAGGCCAAAGGGGAGCCAGCCTTGACAATAGGATCCGAAAGTCGGCTCCCCCTCTGATCCGATGAGCGGATCGGAGCCGGCGCCGAGCCACTCGGATCCGAGGGATCAGTGCGCTCTGACAAGGACGGCCCCGAAGGCACACGGAGTCCCTCGGATCCGAAGCTCGGGCTAAGGCTCCGAGAGGTCGGATCCGACAGACTCGAGGGCAGGGTCGGATCCGAAGTACCCAGTACTGTGGGCGCCGACTCACCCGCGGCTCCAAGGCTGCCCGGCTCCGAGCGCTCCGAACCGGGGTAGCGGGTTGGAGAAGGAACAATGGGCTTAAAAAAGGGGGTCGAGCTCCCCCCCAGAGGGGGGGGGGAGGCAGGAGCACTCCCATCTGCATCTGGGCCTGGATGAACCTTTGCATCATCCGGTCCAGATCAGCATCGGAGAGGCTGTAAGTAGACCTCGACGAGGCTACCGAGGTAGGCCTTGAGTGCCGCCTCGATAGCCTCGAAGGAGGTCGGGTCTCCTCATCCTCAGGCTCCGGTGAAAAGCACGGGGACCGGAGCCGAGAAGGGGGAGAGCCAGCAGCCAAAGAGGTCGGAGGAGAAGCCCGCTTAGCCGGCGGGGCCGAAACGGAGGTCTCGGCCCGCCGCTTGTGGTGCTTCTCTCTCTGGTCCTTTTTCTTGGCTTCCCTCTCCTCCGACCCTTTGGCGGGAGTTTGAATCCCGGGTGGAGGAGGGGGAGCAGGCAAGGCAGGGACTGCCGAAGCAGTGACCACCAAGGGGGTGGGGGCCAAAGCCGAGTCCGGGGGGCAAGAGTCCTGCCAAGACCAGCTTCGACCTCCACTCCTTCAATGCCCTGGGGTTGAACCCTGCACAGATTGAACACCCTGAAGTGAGGTGTTCAACCCCAAGGCATCGAACGCACCGAGTGTGGCCATCAGCAGGGGAAAGCTTATGGCCACACTCGGAGCACTTTGAAAAAAACAGCCTTTGGGGCCTCACATCACTATTTTTTTTTTTTTTTTTTTAAATAGTAACAATAAACTAAAACACACCAACTACGAACCAGCGAGGGGAGGGTAACAACTATATTAAATAAACCCAAAATATAAACAGAAGAAAAACCTATAACTTTCACACAAATTTAAAGTTTTAAAAATTTTAAAACCCTTTAATAAAGAAAGCTATCACTTAGCTTTTGGAGCTCTGACCACCCAGCCTTTACCATGCGCGGCAAACTAGATCTGAGGTCATGTAGGGAGAGCAGGGCATTATGGGTGAGGGGAGGAGCTAGGAGCTCAGATCCACAGCTGGATAAAACATGCCGGTTCGGATCCGATATCGGATCCATACCCACAGCTTGCTGACAAATGAATTCTCCTACTTCAGATACAATGTTAATATCCCATGAAGGAACTGGATCTCTAAGAGGAGAATGAAGAAAAGTTAGAAGGAAGGCCTTGAACAAACTAAGGGAAGTCATGGGGTGGAATTTTCCCCTACTTGGAGGGAAGAAATTGCAGCTAACTTGCACTTTTAACAGTGGAACAGCTGGCACCACCTTGAAAAATATGTGCAAAAAAATCCAAGATAAACGGAAGAGGGGCTGAAAAAAGGATTAGCATTTTTCTGCACAGCACAAATAGAAAAACGTTTTCATTTACTTTTAGAAATCTTCCTAGTGAGAAGAACACAATATGTGGGCAACTGAGGTTGACAACCTGGACTGTCAAACCATCACTGGAATTTGAGAAACTATGCAGTCAGCTTGAAGGACTGGATCTTCAGGCGAGTCAGCCCTGGTGGGTGACAAAGTAAATCTGGATCAGAGCCCAGCAAACAAGGCAAGTAATTAGATAAGGCAGAGGTAGGGAAACCACAATTGTTGAGGCCAATAAAGGGCTAGGAGTACCAATGTGACCTTCATAATGATGCTTTCTGTAGGAACTTTGGAATTAGTGGTGGTGGGTAAGGCATAAAGAAGACCTGGAGAGATCAAGAATGGATTAGAGCTTCCATGATGACTCCCTCGTGGGAAATTTGAGCGAAGAACCTTCTGCATTTGGCATTTTGGGAAGTGGTAGAGAGACTGCAACAAGGTCAGCCCCAACAGCTGAAAATACACACTGAGAGTGAAGTGACCACTGTAAGGTAGGAGGATGGATCTCATCATTTTGTCTCCAAGTATGCTGGATTTCAGTGTGATATGCATTACAATTAGAAAGCAGCTAGAAGATATCACCCACAGCCACACTATCATGGCCGCTTGACACAAAGGATAAGATCTGGTTTCTTCCTATTTTTTGATGTACCAGATAACTGCCATGTTATCTATCAAGATGGAAGTCACACCTAAGGGGAGAGAGTCCAGAAAGTCCTGCAACACTAGGAGGACTGCTCTCATCTCCAATATAATGATGCGAAGACTGGCCTCTGAGACCATGCGTCCTGGACAGTTTTTCTCATATAATATCCCAACCTCACCCCACTGTGATCACTATGGCATGGACAACGGGATGAATGTGTGTCCCTGTAGAATATGTGGAGACTGTAACCACCAATGGATGTGTGTTCTGTTCATTAGACTCACTAAAAAGAATAAACGTTGTTTTCTGATAGACCACAGAACTGCCAGGGTCCACTGAAGAACATGCATGTAGAATCTAGACAGTGGTACTAATGTGAATGACGCAGTCATGAAACCTAAAAGACAAAGGACTAGTCTTGTAAGTGGCTCCCAGTAAGATATTTTTAGGTTTGTTTGTGAACAGATAAGATTCTAGAAGGGGAAAGCTTTGCTATTTGTGATCTTGTTGCCTTAGCTGCTCTGATGAACTCCAGAGATTGAACTGGTTGTAACCTGAACTTTTTTACATTTTCTGTTATTCATAAATTTGTGCAAAGTTGAAGCAAGAAATCCATGGCTTGAATGAGCAGATTACTGGTAGAACAGTGATGAGCAAGTCATCCAGGTATGGAATAGTCTGAAAATCTGAAGTCATAGATGAGCTTGTACGACTGTCATGCATTTGGTAAACACCCTGGGGCTGTAGCGAGTCCACAGGGCAGAGCTCTAAAATGGAAATGACTTTACAAATTTTTAGGTCTGATATTGGCCTTAGGTCTCAGTTTTTCATTGGCATTAAAAAGAATCTTGAGTAAATCCCAGATCCTTTCTGGTTTGTCAGGACCTCTTGGATAGCTACTTCTTAGACGCTTCTTTATTTCTGAAGCAGCTACTTTGCTTTTGTGAAGGTGAAACATCAGGAATTATTTTCTGAAGTAATGGGCTGGTATGAAAGGCTATGACATAACCTCTGGTCACAATCCTCTCCACTCATTTGTCTTGAGTGATGAGTATTCAGACCGTTGGTTGCAGAGATAAGCGCAACCCCCTGACTACCTCCAGAGTACGACAACTGGACAAACATTCAGAAGCGCTAGAAAGGTTTCTCAGACAAAGGACCTTTGAAACATTGAACTCTGCACACCACCTCTGCCTCTTTGGCAATGTCCACTATGAGAGTTTCCCCCTCTGCCTCTGGGAGCTCTTTCTCCAGAAATGTCTGAAAAACTCTTGGGATTTCCAAAACCAAATCCTCTTACCTCCCCTTCTAATTTCAAGTTGTGGTCTGTTGAAGGGTAGAACATTTTATCCCTACAGCTCAAATAGAATTGTCATCCTCATTTCTGGAGATGGTTTCTTTAACTTTAGGACCAAATAAGGTTGATCCACAATAAGGGACACTGATGAAGGACATTATGAAATGTTCCACAAAACTACAAAGCCACATCCAGGTGCGCCTCCTGATGGAAATGCCTGTACCAGTTGCTGTACATGTGCACTCTGTAGCATTAGACATAATGCATGCAGAGGCATTGGAAAGAGACTGGAGGGTAGCCAACTGTGAATCAACAGCTTTCCTTTGATCTGTCGACAAGGACCCTGGGAGAGATTTGGCAATCTCCTTTGTCAAGTCTCTCTCAAAGCAAACATGTGCCAGGTAATTCAACAGTCGCGCTGAAATTGTAGATGAGGCATATACACACTTCACAAACCTGTCCAATGGATGGGACTGCATGTTACATGGATGGACAGAGAAGCACTCTTCTGCAAGTTTCTTCTTAGTGGCTGCTGCCACCATCATGGAATCTACGGGACCCTTGCTCCAATGGGGTCTAGCCACTTTAAATTTACCAGGCTTCTTGGGAATAGGCTCAGTCATGCCTTTTTCCTCCACACCCGATTTGAGATCAGATATAGCACCTTGTAGTGAGGGGAACCACCTAAGAAGAGGATGGGCCAGAAATGAAATCTTCTGGCAGCAGTGACTCCTCCAGAGGAGTGTCTTGAGAAGACCAGTCCTCTTCCTGTCCAATACGTTCAAGAATCTCTCCAAGTGAGACATCCTCAAGGGGAACCCCTCACCATCATCAAAATCAGTGTCAGTGGAATTTATGTGCCTCCTCTAACACTTGCATTTCCAATGGACCTCTAGTGTTGGAGGTTCAGAACAGGACTCAGACTGACACACCCAAACCCACAGTCTCTCTGGAGAACATGCTCAAAGCTTTCAGAAACTGAATGCCCTGAAGGGACACGAAAGTGCAAGCTTCAGACCTTGGAAAATCTTCTGGGGATGGGTAGGATCAAACTCCTGAAGGGCAGATCTCACTTGACACTGAGACAGAATTCTCTCAAAAGCCTCTAACGCCAAACTCAAGACAGATCTGGGAAGCCCAGATACAGCAGCTAAAACTCCTGAAGGTGGCTCAACCCTGGAAGCCGCCCAATTAAGATTCAAAGGCAGGAGGCAAACTATCGAGTGCAGATACTCCTAAGGGAAAAAAAGGATTTAAAGACTTCAGATAAAAACCCAAACTATCGCAGTCAGCATCAATAGATGGCTCCAAGACTCACGACAGCTCCAAGTGTGCCAGAGCAGACTTCGCCACAGAATTTATCAGAGTCAAGGAAGAAAGTAACCTTGGCTCTGATGGCTTGGGCTAAGAGCGAATCCAAGGAGACCGATCAAAGAAGGAGCTATCAAAGATGGAGGGGGACAGACATTCCTCTCATATCAGACAGTTGCTGGTGCCGGGAGTACACCCAACTGGATCTGGGTCTGAAGGAAACTCCTCATCCTGTCAATGTCTGCTTTGGTGAGGCTCCAAGTGGACCTAGCAGACCTTAAGGAAGAAGCCAAGGAAGGAGGCCTAGATGAGTATCATGGTGTATCCTGTAAAATAGGAGACCGCTACTTAGAAGTAATGTGCTCTGGTGAAAAGCTAGTGTTTCCAAAAACTGAGCTGACTCCGAAGATTTCGAGAGCTTCGCTGGAAGGGCTGGAGCCAACGATGGCACTGAATTCGGAGATCTCTTCTTAGAAGACTTGTCTATCTTATTCTGTCTCATTTTGTTTTTCCTTCTTGTCTGTCTTTCTGCAGGATGAAGGACAAGAATGGTAAAAACAGCAGCCACTGACTTCCCTGACATTGAAAAAGGCTTTTCTCCCAGGGCTGGCTGTAGGAGACCCTTCAAAATAAGTTTGCTTCGCCTGTCCACTATCACTCTTTGCCAGAAGGCTTCACAAATTGAACATGCTACCTCTAAGTGAGAAGGCCTCAGACAGTAGATGCGTTTCTCATGTGAGTCAGAATTTGTGAGCTTATGAATACAAGCAACACAAGCCAGATAGCTTATCCAACATCTTGATACCATAAAAACTATAATAGCAAGAATAAATATTCCTATTTATAGCATACTGCGGTGATGGTGCTGCAGTAGCATTGTCGCCTCACAGTAATACGCTGTCCAGTTTCTCAGCTAGAGCGTCTTCTGCATGGAGACATGCGTGAATGGGCGTACCTTCGTTGAAGGTTGTGCGTCAGAGCTGGCAACTCAGCACGTAAAAATCTACTGCCAATCATTAGCGGACCGGAGTTCCGCTGTGGCGACCCCTAACCAGGAAATATATATATATATATATATATATATATATATATATCACACACACACAGGTATATACATATTTTTCTCTAGAAAGATGAGTTAAAAAATCTAATATAGCAGGAAAAATTATGACAAGACAAAAAGGAGAAGAGGTAATATTTATATATTTAAGGGGGAAAAAAGGATAGAGATTACTCTTCTAATACAAACTTCAACTGTTTTCCACAAAAACTCTCCTAAGCATGAAGATCTGCTGTAGTTTAAGTGGCAAAAGAGATCTTTTGTAGCTTGGGCTTTTCACAGGGATTATTGGTAGGGGAGGGAAAGCAGAAGCACCACATCCAAAGCTGGGAAGTGGCCATAGCCTGATCTAAGACCCATCATTTGATGAACGGATAGAGAGGACATCAGAACCAAAATTATTTAAAGCAGATTTTTCCTCATAAGAAGAAAATGCAAATAAACTCTCCTCATAATTTCACAATTTGTCAGTACAAACTTTAACATAAAATCCTGATAACTCAAAATTCTGAAAATTTAAGTTCCAAAAGTATACACTTTTCCCCATAATTAGTTCTAATCCTACTCTTTCCAATAAGGATGAGGAAATTATCAAGTCTTTAGAAGTGGGATCAACTAAAGCTATAGCTGCCGGGTCAAGTACTGGTAATAATATATAGAAAATTAAAAAAAATGACACTTTATACATCTTATCTGCTTTTTTAGTGGGAGCTGGCTGATAATCAGAAAAATTGCAGGCAGTAACACACACATTCTCTGGAAATTCTGTCTGTAATAACTCACAGTATTTCTTGAGGGACTGAGAACATTCAGGGGTCTTCCAGTGAAAACAATGGCATGTTCTAGCAGTAGTCTCAGAGAAAAAGGAAGCTCCAATCAGAAATGGAGCTCACACAGAGTCTAAATCAAAAATGTGAGGAGAAAACTCTGTATCTGCCCTTTTATCTTCCTGTTCAGATTCATAATCTCGGATGTCTTCAAAAAAAGAGGCATCTCTCTTTCTTTTACCAGAAATTATTTGACAAGAAGGTTTGATAGCCTAAATTAAACCCTGAGCCAGACCCAGTAAACTTCTCCTGTCTAAGTAAATTTGAAAAGGAGTAAATACATACTTAGTTTTCAGTTTCTTTTTGACAGGAAAAATGGGGTCAACAGTGTCACACTAATGGCAGCAGCAGCTTCCACAAGGATGGGCATAGTATTCTGACAAAAACTGAAAGCCTTCCCTGCTCCCTACCTCAGGACTGATAAGGAGTGGCTCTCCCTTGTCCAATGACGGGACCCCAACTGTCCTTAGTAGTTGTAGGTGTTACACCATAGGAATATGGGGTAAAAGATGAGTGGTCAGAGGTACAACAAATAGCCACAGCAGAGTGACCAACCTGCAGGAGAGGCAAAGTGCTAGCCTGCTATGGTGGCAAAGGCTATTTGCTTAACTTTTTATTTTTGTGGCTGAAGGTCAGACAGTGGGACCTGCAATTTTTTCCATGGTCAAGCCGAAAATGGTGTACCTTTCCTGCGGAATACCAGCAGCAAGTGGTGGTAAAAACTAGAAGCCTTTAAAAGTCACCTTTTCACAGGAAAAACAGAGTAAAACGCACTTTAAGGCACTTTGCCAGCCCCTCAAAAGTAAAATAAACACACCATTTCTCCACAAAAAATATTTTTCTGTTACTTTACACAACTTTTACACTGAAAGGAAAAAGAGTGCTCCCATTTAAAAGTACAACAGAGTCTCATGACAGTCTGTTAAAAGAAAAAACTCCTAACTTTAAAATAACTTTCCTGAAGAGGAAAGTGATAAAACACAAATATTTACAAAATGGAAGTTGATTTTCCCCAAAGAGAACTTCCCTCTCCAGCAAAAGAACAGCACCAAGCCGATCACTTCTCAAAAGCCTTAGAGGGGTGTACTTCTTCAATGACAGTAGAGCTCTAAAGGGCCTGACACCCAAATCTGTCTTTTAATCAGCTCAGGCTGACCGGCTTGATAGTCTGGGTGCACTGAAGTTCCCCTGAAGCTTTAGAAGCTGCCTGTTACATCCTTAGTAATAACTCGCACAGCTAAAGATACTGCAGCAGTGATCAATATGGTGAACATCAATGTCTTTCATGACCTACTTCTACTTACCTGAAGCTACTGGCTTGAAAAGGGTAAAGTAAATTTTTGCAGCATAAAATATAAATCCCAAAGAGGCATGGATTCTATACGCGAAGGTCTTAAAAGAAAGCTGCCTCTAAAAAGGCTTTGCATACTCTGAGTGGAGGCATAAGAGGAAAGCAGTCCCACACAAATTTGAAATGGCCACATGATGGAGTTAGAAAAGTGGTTGAACTCCAAATAAAATATTTCAGAAAGACACTCTAATACAAATGGAACTTCAACTCAGAAGAAACCTAGCCCTCCGTCTGCTGCACATCTTACAAAAATCTAGCTTTTCCAAAGATAAACTCATCTAAGTCACTCATACAGACTACAACTGAAGAATCTAAGCTACAAGTTTTGTGGGTATGAACATGGAGTGAAGTTTGTACAACTCATGCTTCAGGAATCTTTTGGTGGGACACAGCATAAGAAACTCTCTAGAAGGTGCAGAAACCACATTTTTCAAAGCTAGTAAGGGGCAATGAGGAGAAATTTTGCCTAGTTAAGTGGGCCTTTCTTGATGATAAAAAGTGAAAAGTCCAGGTGGCCACTTCATGATGATATCATCTAGCAGCAGCCACGTGAAGGGAGGAATAAAGAAATATCTGCATCATCTGGCAAAGGCTGAAGATGCAGAGAGATCATAATGAAGACTACACCACAGCCAAAACAATACAAAGGTCACAGTGTAGATGTGGGGCCATTTGTGGGAAATTAGCAGAAAGCAACTTATCCCATCCACAAGGCGACTGGATGGATTAATGGCTAAATCTTACACTCCTAGAAATATCTCCCCATAAAGGACAAGATCAAGCCATTCTCCCATCAAGCAGTTTACTTGCGTATCAAACTACTGTCATGCTGTAGCAGTGGTTGGAAATTACACCTTAAGGAACAGAGTACTGATCTTCTTTGTGAAAGGACTACTCTCAACTTGTAGATGATGATGATGGACACCCAGACACCCTGAGCTGTCTGCATACCACACCAGCAAAGGGATAATGTCCTCATAGTGACTTGAGGCTTATAGCAATGCAAAAGAAACTGTCCAACACTGTGTATTGTTGAAGGTGTCAGTCAAGAGTGGACACTGGCAGAAACATGCACAATATGAAAGAAAAGTAGAGTTGTGTACACTTCCAACAAATGTAGATATTCAAGTGTATTCACTGTTTCAATTCTGACAGATGGGATTTCCTGCCATGAAAGCTCACGGCCAGCCTGACTACCAGAGAAACTTATTTCACCTCCTAAGCTGGCAGACGCCTTAACCGACGTCCAGGAGTGCCCCTGGGAAAACCATCTGTTTGGATAGCACAGTGATGGACTTCTTTACGTTTAGAGTGAACCTCGAGGAGGTTAGGAGGTCCCGTGCAAATCTCAGGTCTTTGTGAATCTGTGAAAGGTCCGAGGCCTGTATTAGGCAATTGTCCATGTAGGGGTAAATCTGGACCCCTTTGGTCCTACAGTAAGCAATGACAGCACTAAGCACTTTGTGACAACCCATGGTGCAGTAGACAGTCCAAAGAGCAGAGATGAAAAATGATAATGGCTGGAGCTTGCTCTGAAGTGAAGAAAGCCTCTGTGCAACTTTGAGACGGGGATGTGAAGGTAGGGGTCTTTTACGTCTACTGATATCATGAATGCCCGAGGAACCATCATGGGGAGTAGTTCTGCAGGGCCAACATTTCTGGACAGGTCCAGAATGGGACTCCCAATACCCTTCTTTTTTGGGTACCAGAAAGAGTCTTGAGTAAAATCCTTTCCATTTTTTGATCTTCTGGAGTACTGCTCCCTGGGAACACAACATTCGAATTTGTTCTAGAACCTGAGTTTTTTTTTTATTCTGGGATATAGCTGGGTATTCTGAGAATTTTAAGGGCTCTTTGAAAGTTAGCTTGTAACCATGGACAATAATATTTAGAACCCACTGATCTGAGGTAAAACGGGTCTAGTTTTGATGGAAACGGGACAGCCTTCCTCCTAGCTTTGGGATGGGGTTGGGGAGGGTGGTTGGAAGAGGAGAGTCATAATTGCTCTCTGGCAGGGGCAGGTGTCCTAGAACTCCCTTGTCTGAGAGAGTCTGAGGTCCACCGCCTAGATCTTTGTTGCTGTGGTCTATGCCTGGGAGTTCTGTCCCTCTCAGACTTTCGGTTTGCTCCTAGACTGGGTGGGAAAGGACCAATGTTTGGCCGGAAAAATTCCTACTGAATCGGGGGGGGGTGCACTTATAGAAAATCCTTTACTGCTTGCACAGATTTTGCCTTGTACTCCATCTTTTTGAGGACTGCTTCAGCTGTAGCTCCAAAAAGGCTTTCTTTGTCAAGGGGAGCATCCAGGAGATTAGCTTTTACCTGGTCAGGGAGGGGTTGCTCGCTAAGCCAAGCATGTCTCCTGATCACTGTGCCAGTGACAGCTACCCTCCAGAAGGCGTCCATGACATCATACCCACAGTGAAGGGAGTGTTCTGCCACATGAAAACTGGAATGGCACAGATCTAAAAGTTCCTTAGAACGGTTTTATCTTCTAGACCTGAGAGCTTTTGTTTTAGTTGGTCAAGAATGGTTTGCTGGTATTTGATCATATGAAATTGACAAATGAGGGCCCTTCATAGTGAAGGAAGCTGAAGGTATACTTGCCTACTGACAAAGTGATAGATTTGGAAAGAAAAGGGTTCCTAGAGGTACTGGTCTTAGACCCCCTTGGGCCCAGGTGTGACTATTTCAGGGTCAGCAGTACGTTTTTCAAATAGATATTTATGAAGGTCCTGGACGCTGTAAAACCAGTCAGGCTTTCTGGGTACAGGAGGGAGTGAATCAGGACTTAAGGAAACATCCTGAAAAAAATCTTCCACTACTTCCACAACAGGTGTGACTGCTAGGGGTTTGTTCTCAAAGAGATCTAACAATTCCTAGACTCTCTTTCTGGCCTGTGGGTATTCTTCAGCTTCCCAATGAAAATGTTGCCTCACAGCATGAAGAGTCTCTTCAAAGGTGAGGTCTTCAGGTGGAGAGGCAGACGGTAGAATTTCCTCTGAATCAGATTCCTCATAAGAGGTGTAAGTGGGGCTTTCCTCAGATGCAGAGTCCTCCAAATCAGACACCACTTCTGAATGCAGCGGACCAGGGAGGAATTTAGGGTGGATATCCCCTGCAGTCTGTCTGGACCTTACAGTATTAATGACGTCTTCAGACAATATGAATAAATCTGGTTGGTGTCCCTGAAACTGGGAGCCCACAGGCCTAGGCGAAGACCTTGCCACAATGCCTTTCTTTGGTGTGGGTTTGGTCTTAGACCTAGGAGCGTCTGACACCCTGCCGCCTGACTCTCTAGGTTGTAGATGCAGTGGAATGGCCCTAGGCCATGAACAGTCTCCAGTTAGTAGTCGCTCGTCAGAAGCTGTGGCTTGCTGACAGGTCTTGGATCCAATGGATGAGCTGAAAGGGATCAAAGGCATGTCCGACTCCAAATGGGTCTCGACAGAAGCCTGGGTCACTAACTCAAATGTCAAAGGGGGCTGCAAAAGCACCTCACCTTCCTCAACAATCACAAGTCTAGTAAGCAAGTCAGGGGGCGAGAGTGAGTGTCATCTGTGGACTTAGGCTTTTACCTTTTTTGTGCTTAGGTACGTCAAGCTCGGGATGACCGGCGGATGCCATAGTATGCCATTGCACAGATTTCTGCCTCAGAAAACCTAGCACAGAAATGATAGTTAGGAACAATTGTGGTCTGGGCCTAAGCAACTTACACAATGTGTATGAAAGCCTCTGTGTGGAATCCGTTTACCACAGTGTAGACAACTATTAACTTTATCTGACATGAATCAAAGAAAGAAAGAAAGAAAGGAGTTCCCCAACAGGGTACTTATCTTTCAGACTACAATGTCTCTATGGTGTGGACTGACCGACGCACTTAAAAATCTGTTTCGGGCTCTTGTGGCAAGGAAAGTCTGGAGTGATGACACAGGGTGGCTCCCTTTATATCTGAGCATACGGACATCAGTTAAGGCGTCTGTCAGCCTGGGAGGCAAAATAAGTTTCTCTGGTAGTCGGGCCAGCCGAGGGCTTTCACAGCAGGAAATCCCATCTGTCCAGATTTCAACAGTGAAACATGAAGAACATTTCTGCATTCTCTGGATATTAACTGCACTTATGTACCTGCACTGGTGGTACATATCCAAGCAGATAAATGTTGAGAAAGACAGCCCCCAACTGTCACTTCAGTGGCATAGACAGGAAAGCATTCGGGATCATAGAGGAAGACTAGTCCAGGAGATGTACATGACAAGCCAGACAGCTCTCCAAAATCATGATGAACTGCTCTATCACATACAAATTTCATGAAGGCATTTATCTTTTAAAGCAGCCTTGCTGAATTCTCCAATGAAGACCACATGAAAAGTTGTTTGGGTATCTCTAAAGTCAAAAAAGGAACAGTGTGAGCCTGTTAGTGATGCTGATGTTCTCCAAAGGCACAACTGTGAAGGAAATTCTCTGAGACAAAGTTAGAAAAATGGACATAGGCCTGAATGAAAAAGTAGCCTCTGACAGGAAAACTGGAGGGGGGGGGGGTCAAAAGCCAAAAAAGGAAAGCAAAGCAGGAAGAAGGAGAACAGGAGGAAGAATACGGAGAGGGGGGTAGAAGAAAACGAAGAGGGTGAAGTAAAAATAAAAAATGTATTCACATTTTTTTAAGGAAAAACAAAACAGTGAAAAATACAGGAAAGCATCCTGGATTCATTTTCCTCAACCTGTGCTCAAACACAGCCAAAAGGAGCTGATTAAATCTGAAACTGTGGCACACTACGGGATAGCACTAGGACATAGGTTGGGAAAGCTTTACCTGCTGACGGTCCTAACAACAACAAAACTGATTCTAATATACTGTTACTACCATAATCTGTAGAAAATGTTTTTGCCAATACTATTTTTATCTTTTTTATGCTACCTGTTCACCTCTGAAGAATGACCCTAAATGCATACCTCTCAACCTCTTAGAGAGAAAACTCTGGACAAAGTCTGACAGAATGGGGGCACAAAGGTCCAAAAATAGGGCCAAATTTTAAATATTACTCTAATAAGCTTAGACAGTTGCTAGAATAACAGGATTTGTCTTAGCATGCATTTATCTGAAGGATATGAAGTCTGAAACTCAACTGTACGTCATTATTTAGTGACTTTAATCCTCAGATCATCCCAGTGTTTTGTCAGAAAATCACAAATTTTATGAGGAGCAGACCAAAAATGAGCAGCAAAAACCTGGACATTCTGTGAAAATCTGTACAGCTGAGAGGTATGCCCTAATGGTGTCGAAAGCTACCTGTGTTACTGTAACTGTATTCATCTTGGCCCACTGTGATGACTGCCCTGCCACAGTACACACACATGCAATCCTACAGAAATGAGGGACATCATCTTACAAGATCACTTGTTATTTAGTGAGGAAGTACCAAAGGACATGAGGCATCTGCAGAAAAAAGACTTAGGTCTTCAAAACCCACATTTCCCACATTCTCAATGTTAGCATAGCATGACTGACTATCTCTCAAAAGTGTTCAAAACTCTACTGTATGCACATGATGAAGCTGTGATATTCTGGAAAAAGGACTCCATTCCTAACCCAGGAAAGCAGTACACTAGTTAAAGGATATTATTAAACAAGCTGCATCAGAGTATAAAAGCTAAGCACCTCAAATTAAAACAAATCCCTTTCTTTACTCCCCAAACAGTTTTGGTGTGAGGTTATCATCTGTGGCATAAATCCACCTAATGAGCTCTCTTGGCCACATTCCTTTGTCTACTGAAAACATCTTACTTGATGATTTTCTCAAAGAATACTCCAATCTTCACACACACACACACACACACACACACACACACACACACACACACACACACACACACACACACACACACACACACACACACACACACACCAGAATTATACATCCTCTTCCACACAAATTCACCCAAATCCCCAAAATACCTCACACCCTTCTACAACTCCAAAATCATATGCAAACAAATTGCACCTCCACTAGAACGGCCTCCTCAAGACTCTCCCACTGGTACTGATAACCACTGACCACCTTCTCTACCCCTATAGATGATTTCACAGTCACCTGAACAAAATCCCACCTACAAACTCAGCCTCACAGCTAATACCATACCCCATCTGGAAATTAGCCTTTGTCAGACCTGTACCAAAAGATCACTAACCTTCCTCAGCCTCCCAAGTTCCACCCCATCAAAACGCTTACTACTCTTGGTAAAATGTACAATCAACTCACCCCTTAACCCTGACAAATAACCCTTGCTTTCTTGGATGCAGAATGGCTTTTGGGCAGGTAGAAGTTCTGTGACTGCTCTCTGGACACTCACTGATGGCAGTCTCATTAACATGGTTAAAGACAACCTCATTGGAGTAGGATTCATTGACCTTAGTTGGGTCTCTGATCTGATTTATCACATCATCCTATTATCTCATTAATAATACATTGGTTTAAGCTCTAAATCCACCTATTTTCCTGACCAAATGAACTTTTACAGTTAAAATTGGGTCTGCCTTATCAGAATTAAGCCGTTGCTCTTTCAGGGAGCGGTTCTTGCACCAATACTATTTTCCGTTTTCATAAATTAACTGCCTCTTGACCTACTTCATCTACAATTCGTTCTTTACGCTGATTACATGGTTATCTATACTGCCAACCCTTCTCAGAACATCAAAAATCAACCTCAAGCTAACCTTCTACAACTAAATAACTTTTATTTTTTCTATAAAAAATACTCCTCACTCTTAAAAACAAATCCATACTGTTTGGTACAAAGAAAAGACTTACTAAAGCCACTCACTCTCTCCATATCAAAGACCTGGACAACAACCTAAATGAATCCACCACCTCATTTTGATACCTTGGCATTTGCCTTGACCAATCCCTCAACTTCCATGACTACATTCAGAAAATCAGATTCAAAGTCAATTACTTCTTATTCTGGACCCAAAAGATCTCACTTAATTTCACAACCTGCTACAGCAGCCTTAGGCAAAAGTGTCCTGCTTGTACAATAAGAACATAAGCTATTCCACTTGACTACTGCCTTACAAAAAACGATACCACCTTACACCTCTTTCTATTAAAATCTGCCATTTCATCACCAACTCTCCCTGGCATGAACATCACTGCAGCAGCTTAGAAAAGGTAAACTGGTTACTCCTTCAAACCTGAGCAAACCTCCTCCTTGAATCCCTTCTCCTCAAACTCCTAAACCAGGACGCACCAGCATCCTTACTATGAGACTAACTATATCCAAACCTTCATCGAAGCCAATCCACCAATGGCCCTACTCTCATAACTCCAACCATTAAATACCACAGCTTCATGTTCTTACCCCTAAAGCTATGGCAAATACTGTCACCTAATCTTACAGTAAGCACAGATCACAAACAGTTCAGACCTCAGTTCAAACTATATCTGACGTCAGAACATAGGCCAAGTCACCTAACCTCCATGGTTACACTGTTACATTCATCTTAGAAAACCCTAACCTCTACAACAGACAACCCTTCCACATCTGACCTATCCATTCCCTACTATATATCTTATATCCACATCTCCTATCAAGCTCTTCTATTGCAGCTCTACAAATTCTACTTTCTTCACTGCTAAAATTACTACATCTGTTCTTTTGTCAGGACCACATTTACCTTATCTATAACAGCCATAATAATGTACTATTTACTCCTGATGCTACTACTTTTTAAACCTTCTTGTGTGTGTGTGTGTGTGTGTGTATATATATATATATATATATATATATATATATATATATATATATACATATATATCACTATAATGTTTTAGATCTGTATTATGTAACTACGCTGTACAATTTAGTTATACTTCTGATCTTACTGTAGCTCTCACTGAGCCTGCAAACAGTCAAAGTTGATCAGTGCCCTACCCCAGTAAACAAAAATAAACTAGCCAGTTTTGATTGATGCTTGACCTCTGACACAACTGGCTTTTTTCTCTACTGTGGCAGTACACCCAGAATCACACTACAGACCTTACTGCCAAGTCCTATACAGCTGTCATCTTCACAAAAATGATGCAAGTTGTACACTTTCTTCATGCCCTGCTGATGGCTTGAAGTGCTGTCCATTTACCACAGCAAAGCTTCACTATGTTCACTTTTCCCACACAAAATAGGATGTGCTAGAGCATGTAACACAAATGAAATAGCTCTAAACAGTTTGGTTTTGAGATAACAAACACAGAATGTTTAATACAATGTTCAATGCACTTGACAGTCTAACTCTTTTATATGCAGACAATGACGAAGTAGCAAAGAAGTTACATGGGATAAGCATGCCCTGTTAACCTGAAATCACATCACCAAGTATGCAGATCACAAGAACATGAACGGCAAACATCAGGAATGGCAAACTTCAGAATGATAGTGAAGTGAGATCTTTAGAACTGAAAATGACAATAGTTACTTATCTCTATAGGGGTTAATGTAGATAAAGATGAAATGCAATGCATACCCCCCCCCAAAAAAAGTAATTTATTCACAAAGAGGTAGGACCATCCATCTATGCTGGCAAAACTCCACTTTCAACTAGTGTTCCAGCTTTCAGTGAGTCACAGCTGGGACAGAGAGAGAGAGAGTGAGAGAGGAAGACAACTGACCATGCTTTTTACTGCTCACTTCTCCTTAAGGAGAGTGTCAAGAGATGTGCCAAAGTAGTCAAACGTTGACAGTGAATTTCAAGAACAGCCCTGGAACCTAATGAGAGGAATCTGCTTCTAAAGACAGCCACATTCCCTAAAATAGCTACGTCACTTGCATGAGTTATGTTACTGTCACACCTACTGCACATCCACCTTCCAGAACATTAACCAGGATAAAACATGATACTGCATACACAAAAAGTTCTTGAGGCTAACATACTCATAAAACCCATTCTCCCCTGAGATGGTTTATGGAGGATACCAGTGGGAGGAAAAGAGGCATGCATGAATGAATGGAATGAATGAATGAATCAATCAATCAATAAACACTATGTTTTTCAGAAATAAAAGCTGGCAAATGTTACCATTTAGTTTACCCCAGC
The DNA here is from genome assembly GCF_019279795.1 of Protopterus annectens. NCBI lineage: Eukaryota > Metazoa > Chordata > Ceratodontiformes > Protopteridae > Protopterus > Protopterus annectens. The sequence goes on from NC_056728.1 coordinate 65,216,515, forward strand.
CCTCCACTGTCTTGTTGCCTTTAATCATTTCATGTTGTAGGTCACCCTGTAAGACAAAATCTGAAATCAGAAATGAATAAAGTAATGTTTTTCATAAGCATCAAAACCTAAATCATAAAAAATGTTCATACCCTACTTTAAAACCTGCATAAATTTTTGAAAATAATTTTACTTCAAAATCTTCAAAATCACAGCAACACAGAAATTTTCAGCGATTAAAAGCTGAAGGAAGCACAACACTTTGAGGTATCAGGAGTAAGGTGACTTAACAATAAACAGGCATAAACATATACTTCAAGATGTGACACAATAAAGAACACATTAAAGCATACATCTGAAGCAGAATTAAATCACACTGTGAAGAGAGATCTGACTGACCAACAATAAGAATACACCAAGGCAAAATTACTGGGTGGCTCTCCCAGTAACCACTGTAAAAGAAAACGTTTACTGTACAGTCTGAATAAAGTACTCCTTTAACATCACTTAGAAGTTACACACTTGCCATAACTTGGTATCTGTGTTGTCCACTTCATCATGCATCATAAACGGGTCTTCGGATCCGTCCTCTGATCCAACTCGAACATTTCTTATAGATATGCAATCTGAGACTCAAACTCCTCCCTCTCCCATGATGCCTCACTCCTCTTCAAACCCTCAGATCGAATTTGCAGCCCCTTCCACAAGATGGTTATCCCAAAGATAATAAAGACAGAGAGACAAAAGACCTACTGAAGTCCAAACTAGGAACCAGTGGGTTCCGAAATCCTCTAAATTGGTCTCAGCTGTACACAGAAGGGGGTGGGATGCAACGCATAATGAAATTGGACAAAACAGATACCAAGTTATGGTAAGTAAATAACTTCTAATCTGATGTTGTCTATTTCACTATGCATCACAAATGGGTCAGAGTCTCCAGCTACACAAACCCTGGGAGGAAGAATATGCCTAAGCACCGCTGAACCAAAGGAGTCTCTGTTCCTGGAAATGATGTTCAACTTGTAATGAGACACAAAATGGGCTGTGGACCTAGTAGCTGCAGCACAAACTTCAACAACAGGCATTCTAGCAGAAAAGGCTGAAGAAGGTCAACACTGATCTGGAGGAATAGGCCCTAAGTTGTTTGCCCTGCTGAGTATAAACTGTGGAAACACATTCCATAATACATTTAGCTGAAGTAATCTTAGACACGGCCTGACCCAACCTCTTCAGCAAAAAGGCAATGAACAACTGCTCTGATTTTTAGGAGATCTAGTTCTATCTAGGTATGTATTCCATGTATGTAGGTAGAAATGTAACTGTGAACGTTCAAGGAATGTAACATGCATTTGCCTTTATTGAAGTTACTGGGAGAAAATACAGGCAAATGAATGGTCTGGTTCATGTTCCCCTCCGAAATGACCTTTGGAATGAAGGAAAGATTCGTGCCAAAGGAAACTCTATTCTTAAAAAGCTTATGTGCGGTGGTTGGGAAGACAGAGCTTGTAATTCTGAGACTCTTCTGGCTGATGTAATAGCCACAAGAAAAGCAGTCTTCCATGACAAAAACTTCAGCTCACAAAAACTGGGAGGTTCAAAGGGTTTCTGGGTGATATCTTGGGAGTACCAAAGTAAGATCCTAAGGAGGCGAAGGACCCTTGATTGGAGGCCATAGATGAAAAAACCCTTTTAAGAATGCAGGTCAGAGTCTGAAAGAGGAAAGGACAGAAGAAAACCAAGCACCCTTCCCATCATGGAAATTCGTGACAGCTGCAAGTTGCACCTTTACTGTAGAAAAACTAGCTCCCTCATGGAACAGCAAGATCAAAAACATAAGGACATCCAAGACCGAAGCTGAAAAGGGATCAATATTCCTTTGTGAAGCCCAGATGGAAAACCTTTTCCATTTGCTACAATATACTTTCTTGGTGGAAGACTTTTGAGAGGCAAGGATAATTTCATGAACAGGGGAAGGAAGCCTGGACTTTAGCAAGATTACTGGAAGTAGGGAAACCAAGCTGTTAGTTTGAGGGATCGAAGATTGGTGGTCTGTCATTCCGAAGGATGTGAAATGAGATCCTTTCTGGGATCCAGGATCTGTAGAAAGGGGAACCATACCTGATGAGGCCAATAAGTGGCAATGAGGGTAAGACTGCTCTTCAACCTGCTGACTTTCTGTAGGACTTTGGCTATCAGGCGAATTGGAGAATAAGTATAAAGGAGACCTAGGGGCCAATCATGGACTACAGCATCCCTGAGTGACTCACCCACAGGGGGGGATAACAGCTAAGTACCTGCTGCAATTGTTGTTTAGGGGGAAGGCAACTAGACTACAGCAAGGTTGGCCCAAACGGCTGAAAGTCTCATTCACTACTGACTGGTTCAGGAACCATTCATGAGGACTCTACTGACCTGCTATAACAATGGATTCTGCTGGGATGTGCATTGCAATGAGAAAGAGGTTTGAAGCAATCGCCCATTCCCAGACCCTCATGGCCTCTCTGCAGAGTGAGTAAGAATGGGTTCTCCCCTGCTTGTTGCTGTACCATACCACTGACATGTCTGTCAAGATTTCAACTATCCTCAGAGGAAGGCAGTCCTGAAAGGTTTGCAATGTAAAGAGAACCTCCTTCATCTCCAGAATGTTTATATACAATTTGGTCTCTGTAGGGTTACCACATGCCTTGGAACACTCTTCACTGAAAATGCCACCCCCCACCCAAACAGTGAGACGTCCGTGGTCACTGTGGCTGAAGGAAAGGTGAGAACAAATGGCCTGTCTGGATGAAGATCATCTGTGAGCAGCCACCACTGCAGGTGATGCCTGCAAATCGGAGTAAGTTTGACCAGGGATGATAATGGTTGACAGCCAATGGACTATTGAACTACCAGTGGCAATGGAGAACTCGCATGAAAAACCTGGCTAAGAGCACCAGAAGGATGGTGGCCGACATGGAACTCAAAGCTATGAGAACTAGGTAAGCTGGACGAGATGGCGTGTCTGGTAGGCATTGGACCCACTGCCTGAGAGACTACATCCTCTGTAAAGCAAGAGCTGCAATATGCGTGACCATGTTCAATTGAGTCCTGATGAATTCAATGTCCTGTACTAGGACCATCTTAGATTTTGGCCAGGCTCACTGTGATTCCCAGGTGGCGAAACACGGGCAACATTATCTGCACTGTCCAGAGTAGGTGATGCCTTGTGGGTGTTGTTAGGAGCCAATAGTCCAGTTAAGGGAACAACTGGAATCCTTGCAGACAGAGATGCGCTGCAACTACTGCCATGCATTTGAACACCCAAGGGGGCAGTGGTGAGGCCAAATGGAAGTGCTCTGAATGGGTAAAGATTAGACCCCAGCTGGAAGCACATATCTCCTGGAGTGCCTGTCTATTTTAATATGCATGAAGGAGATCCACAGAGCACATCCAGTCATTCTTGTGCATGAGCAGCAGAATGGACTGTACCATAACCATGCAGAACTTCGTCTTCTTGACAAACAGATTCAAACTTCTCACTTCCAGCTTGGGGTCGAAGGTCCCAGTCTTCTCTGCCACCAAAAAGAAGCATTACTAAGTTCTGCATCCTTGTTGTTTGGTTGGGAACCGCTGGAAGACTCCCTTGTCTAGAAGTTTTTGCACTTCTAGCAGGGTATTTTCCCTCTGATTGGGTGGCATGTCGGGGAAATGCTCCCTGGTGTAGGGAGGAGGAAGGGAAAGGGAATACAGTAACCTCTGGAAATAATGTTCAACATCCAAGCGTCAATTTTATCTCTGTCCAGGCTTCTGGGTGTAAGAATAGCCTGCCCATGACTGCCTCCAGAGTAGGACAGTCTGGCAGCGCTTCAAGAGCGCTGAAAGGGCTTGTCAGAGAAGGGTTCCCCTAAAGCCCTGGTTCTGTGGACCACCTCTCCCTCTGGGGTGGCGTTTCCCATTGAATCCTCTCCCCCTGTCCCTAGAAGAGGATTCATTTTGTGAATCAGTAAAGGCCCCTCGGGATTTTTGGAACTTCATCTTCTTACTGTTCTATTAGCTCCTGGAAAAGGTCCACGGGGTGGGGGTGGGGGGACACCTGATCCCTACAGCAGATAAGGTCTTGCCCTCCCGTTCGCAGCAGGTAACAGCCTCCTTAACTGATGCTCCAAACAAACAGGAACCATCAAAAGGGGCATTAATGAATGACGACTTGAAGGAATGAGCAAACTCACACAGTCTCATCCACACATGGCTCCTAAGGGCTATGCCTGAAGCAGACGCTCGAGAGGTTCCCTCTGCCACATGGGAGATTAGCCTCATCGAGGAATTAGCAATAGAAGGCATGGTGTTCAGCTGTGTGTACTTTTATTCTGACAGCAACTGCATCAGAGAGGTGGAAATGTCTTTCACCAAGTCTTTCTGTAGGCATGTGAAGTGTGCGAGGTAATTCAATGCTCTAAGTAAAAAAGTGGCTAAGGCACACACCCGTTTTCCATGCCTGTCCAAAGCCTGAGACACTGTGATCGGGGGATGGGCAGTAGAGCTCTGATCTGCAAACTATTTTTGGCTGACACCACAATGGCATCAACTGGGACACCTTTGCTCCAGAAGGGACAATCCCTGGGGGGACTAAGGTACTTATCTGCACATTTCAGGATTGGTTCCATGGTGTCAGGCTCCTTCCAATTCCAGACGGCGATGAGGTCAATAAGTTCATCCACCAGTGGAGTCATTCAGGATGTATATGGCCCTGTCCCAAATGCCTACAGAAACAATGACTCCTCCTTGGAAGGTGGTTTGGAAGACCATCCACCATTTTGTTTCAGGATTTCTAAGATATCTCCAAAGGAGATATCGTGGGGTGGAAATCGGGGGACCCTTCCTCTTTGTTGAAGATGGTGTCCCCTGTCAAAGACTTCAAGAGGGGTCGATGTGCTTCCTCTTGCACTGACACTTCCGGGGGACCTCCTCCACGAGATACTCAGGGGAGGACTCTGAAAACGAGCAAACCCCTTGCTGAGGGGTTGTCTAAAGGCTCTCCGGGAAGGGCTGACCAAGGATTGGATGGATGGGAGCAAAGCTTCGATACACAGATGACTGTGAAGGGCCTGGTGGAGGAAGGGCCGTGTCTTCAGCCATCCAGAAAGCCCACTCTACCACCTGGAATGCCAAGGATGCTGGGAGAACCTACCCCTCCACCTCATAGGATGAAGCCCAAGAGGGAGAAAAAGAGGAGGCCATCCAGAATCTGACATCACCAGAGGGCACCAGACTGAAGCTGTCGAAGGCCAAGGCCCCCGGTGGAAGGGATGGCTCAGAGAAGGTCAGAGCTGACACCAAACCCTGAGGACCCGGCATCAACCCCTAGGATCCGGGACTCACTCTGCTCTGACAAAAACTGGAACTGAGCCACTCTGGGACACTGTCGGAGCTCAGGAAAAAAGTATTCTATTACCAGGCCCTGAGACTTCAAAGCCAAATGGATGGGAGGAGGAGGTTGAGGTACTGGGGTCTATACTCTCACAGACCCACCGTAGGTCAGAAAAGGCAAAAACTGGGGCTGGATCTGGGCTTTGAGCAAACTCCTCATCATCCGATCCATACCAGCCAGAGAGAGACAACAGGATCGAGAGGACAGGGAAGAATGAGTGAGCCGCATTGGTAACAGCCTTGGCCAGGTGGTCTGAGCAGAGGAGGGGGACTTGCTCTGGTCGGCTCCGAATGGCTGCTTGGATCCAAGTTCAAGGGATCCGGCAGGGAGGAAGGTTTGATCAGTGCCGAATCTCCAGGATCTGCCTCTCAGATCCAGAGAGAAGCAAAAGAAACATGGATATGAAGGGGATGGATATGAAAGCTTCCTTCACTTTTCTGAAGCAAAACTCCCTGGTGATGCAGAGGGGGTCACCTCTTTTGAGGAGAAGTCTGGACTCCTGAGGAGAGAGGCCCTCTCAAGAGGACCTTATTCCTCCTATCAGCGAGGACCCAAGGATTGAAACCCGCGCAAATGTCACACAGCATCTCCATGTCCTCTAGCAACCCAAGCAATAAACACACCTCTTGTAGGCATCAGATTGGTGAATCTTATGCCCACAAGAGGAACACTTCTTAAAACCGGAAGGTTTCTCTGACAAGCTGAAAAAGCACTTGCACAAAAACGCTCTCAGACACACCAACCACACACTAGAACTAAAACTACAACTTAAAAGATAGTGGGAAAGATGTTTTTTTAATATATAAGGAGAAAGAAAAGAAAAATCAGAAGAGGAAGGAGAAAAACGAAAAGGAAAGAAAAGACCTAATGCCAGCAAAAAATTACAGTAACATAACAGGAGGGGAGGTATTGTTTAGCTTTAAACTATCTAAATTTAAAACATATAGAGAAGGAAGGAAGAATAAAAAAACGGAGAAAGAGACAATTCAATTTTTTTTACCTAACTGGAGAGAGGCTCACAATTGCGTCTGTCTGTAATGGAGGCAAACGAGATCTGAGGGGTTGAAAAGGAGTGAGGGATCATGGGAAAGGGAGGAGTTTGAGGCTTGGATCACATGTCTGAAAGAAACAGCTGAGTTAGATCTGAAAACAAGTCCGAAGACCCATTTGTGATGCATAATGAAATGGACATCAGATTTGCCTTCTTAGCAGAACAGCTCTTTCTTTGATATCTGGAGTAATATTGGCACTATAAAAACTGGTAAAGCAAGATGAACTTGCTATAACAGTAGAAGAAACTTCAACTGTACATAAATTCATTTATACAAAAACCTGTACAAAACAATATAATTGTGTTAACATCTTGTGTTGTATAAACTCTTTTGACATGTAACTTCTTTTTGGAATGACTAATTGTAATTGGAGGTTTTCTCCTCGGGCCTCCACTGAAAATGGGCCACTGGCTCAGTTGGACCAACCCGGTTAACAAATGACAATAAATAAATAAAATAAATAAAAATGTTCTAATGATTACTGTGCAATAGCATTAGCTACAAGGGTTATATCCTGCCAAGGATGTAACAGCCATTCAGCTTCCAAAGCTTGAGGGCACCTTCCAAGCACCCACACTGTCAAGAAGCATGAACTGATTAAAAGAAAAGTTTGGGCACAAAGCCCTTCAGAGCTTTACCTTCACCAAAAAGTATGCTCCTCTGAGAATTTTGAGGATCAACGGTCAGCTTGTGCTCTTCTTTCCTGAGCAGACAAGTTCCCGTTGCGTAAAAAAATACTTTTTTTTTTTTTACTGGAAAGGCTCACCCAGATTCTGCTACACTTTGCTGTGAGGGAAAGGTTAGTTTGCTTTTTATTTGCTGTATTTTGTATTACTTTATTGCCTTTTTCTATTTTGTATGCTGTCATTTGTTTTCTTTACACTGTGTTTTACTTGTATTCTAGCTTTTAACTACATATTAAAACTTGCAAAGAGACCAGATCTCTGTCTCTTGTGAGTCATACAGAACATGGCAATTAAGGAGTCACACAAGTTACAACAGGTCAGTTATGGTTAATCATCTGTGAACTTAGGGGGTGTGGCTAGGAAACTAACCTTCTACTTAAGGGGTAAAATAAAACATTTCAGAGTTTTACTGGAAAGGCTCATCCAGACTCTGCTAGAGTTTGCTGTCAGGGAAAGGTTAGTTTGCTTTTTATTTGTTGCATTTTGTATTACTTTGTCTTTTTCTATTTTTTACACTGTGATTTGTTTTCTTTGCACTGTTTTACTTGTATTCTGCTTTTCACTGCATAGTAAAAATTGAAGAGACCACAGCTCTGTCTCTTAAGTCAGACTTACCAACCAGTTACTGTTGCGTTCTTAAACACTACTGTTTTTCTTGTTGCCCGCCCCTTATGTTAATTTGACCACACATCTCATTTCCTCTCTGCTTTTACTGGTTGGTGAGAGTAAGCACAAAATTGTCATTTTGTGAAATCAGTCCCCTTCAACTACTTAAATTTATTGGCTATCCTACTGTATTCCATAGTACCAGAATACAAAAGTGACCACCCCTTTCAATCTATCTTCCTGTTTTAAAAATAGTGACTCTCCTCTAAAACTTAACTTTTTAGACAAGTAAAACTTGTTACCTACTTTCACATCTAACTCCTCTAGTGCACACTGCAGTGTTTAGGATAAACCATTTTTTCATCTTATCTTTAAGCTTCTACTGCAAGACCACTGGTTACTGCAGAGACCACATTCTGGCTCTCAATAGTCATCTTGGGATTAGTGCTTTTGTTTTCTCCAGTTGAGAGAAGGAGTGCAGTTGCATTATTTCCTGAAAACTGCTCATCACCAGAAAACTTAATAACTGCTTTACAGGTGACAGCTTGGAATTTGTGCTTATATACTGATTCTGGTGAGAGTAGGAGCAGAGTGCATTGATTCCTGACTCTTTCTGGTTGGAAAGTGAGTGCCTGTGCTTAACATACCTGATTGGTCTGGTTGCTATTTGAGGCATCTACCAGAAAAAGGCTACAAAGCCTGGAGACTCTTGCATTATCTGGGACAACACTGTGGATCACCAAACAGGCTGTGGCCTGCTTCTCTTCTTGGGATTGGTACTAAAATTTTGCTTCTAGTGAGAGATGAAGCAAAGGAGTATTGTATCCAAACAGAGTGAAGCTGTGTTGAGACCAGCATTAGTAGTAGCCACTCATGCGACTCCCCTCTTCAACATTCTTGGCAAGCTAATTCTTTATTTTTCAGTAAGTGCTGCTTGATTTCTTTCTAACTTCAGAATATCTACCTAAATACTTCATCCGTAAATTTTCAGGGTCTAAATATTAGTTTCCCCTCAAGTGCTTCACAGTGCTCTGCAAAGACTCAGACACCTTGAGTGACATTTTTCCTGTAAAAGGACTATACAAAGCAACAGCTCCAGTACGTAGTAATAATGACCATCCCTCCTGGGATGTCTAAAGGTCAGTTCCCTGTGCTTTCTCCTATTAACCTGGTGAACTTGGGCATTCTGAGGCAGTGTAGCAGCTGCCTGATGTACACAGACAATCCTCTCCTCTTACCTCCCAACACTCAGACTTGTGAGAGAGGCACTTGTATATCCAAACTGGAAGCCAAGCACTCTCCAGCCAAGACTGGAATAGCTAGTCAAAAGGAGAAGGTCAACACCTGCACTACACCACATGCAACACATAGCCCTCCAGAACACCCACCATCACAGCTCTCACATAAAAAACACAAACCCCACACCCACCTTCGTGGAGGCTCTCAATAGAAATCTACCCAAACAGAGACCTCCAAGGCAGAAACGCACTCAACCACCACAACTCCCCACAAACCACAAAACACATAGCTCACCTACACAGTGTGCCCCTCAACCTAAGCCCCTAAGGCAAAACACCTTGCCCAATACACTAATCATAGGTGAATCGATACTGAGGCACACTGATGTCACGCTCACTAGGTTGAATAACGGGAAGGTAACAGTCAGCTGTCTATCAGGTGCCAGAATCAGTCACATAAAGCACGCACTCAGGTCACTCCACAAGTACAAGTATGACCCTGTCACTGTCCATATGGTTGTGAATGACCGGAGATGCAACTTCCTGGACTACAGGAAGAGACATGGAGGAGCTCTTGGATTATGTGACCAGGCAGGTATGACCCTAGCCCTGAGCAGCATCCTGACATCGCCTAGAATAGTACCGCAGTACAAGCAGAAAATGATTGACTTCAACAATTGGCTAAGTTTCTAGTGTCATTCAAAGGGGACCCAATATCTGTCTGCCTGGGATGACATGACTGACAGACCTCGATGCTTTGCCAGAGATGGCCTGCATCTATCACCCCTGGATTTCCGGATACTGGCCAGGGGTCTTCCCTCCCCTATAGTGCCTTTTTTAAGCGATGTTCCAAAGACCAAATTACCACCGTAACAGCTACAAAAAAATGCAATCTGAGGGTCATGCTGCTCAATGCTATAAGTCTAAATCTGAAGATGCACTTGCTCAAAGCACTCTTCAAAGTGGAGAACATCGACATTTGTCCTGTAAAGGAAACCTGGTTTAAAGCAGCAGAAAGCACCCTTGCACTAGCAGGCTACAACTCACTCCACACCTTTCGGCCCCAGAACATGAACCGCAGCTGCAAAGCCGGTGGTGTCTCCATATTCATAAAAAATATGCACACCTCCAGACTAGTAGCCGAGCATAATGCATCGGAGATACCTCAGGTACAACTAACATTGGGTAAGACGACGATTCAGATCGTAGCCTGCTATAGGTCCCCAACCATGTCCCAAGACTCTCATTCCACATTCATAAGAACCCTGGAAACTATTAGGGTCCAACCCAACACTCTCATTCTGTGACTTCAACTATCCCTCCATCAACTGGGAAAACTACTCATGCGCCAATACACTGGCCCAACGCTTAACGCTTCCTCGAATTCATCAATTCCAATGCCTTGGACCAGATAATCCTTACCCCAACTACAGGAAGCAACATCCTTGACCTGGTTATTACTAACATGGGCAACCGTTGCTCTACACCAATACTCGATTCCTTCCTGGTTACATCAAACCACAAACTAATCACCATGAAAATCCACATCTCACCCACACCCCCCCACAAAGGTAACCACTATGAAAAATTTCTCCAAAGCTGACTTTGGGCTCCTAAAAACAGAGGTGGCTAACTTCATGGCACCCATGTCAATGGAAAATAGATGCATAACTGCTGAATCATACACCAATGCACTGTACGAACACGTACATAAATGCATGGAACTAGCCATACCCAACAGAACAAAGACAATCTCCTCCAAAAAAAAGGAAGCCAATCTGGTGGTCCCTTGCCATTAATAAACTCTACAACAGAAGGAAGAAACTGTTGCAGAAAAAGGTGAAGTCCCATGACTGGAAAAACTCCCTTATTAGCCTCAAGACAAAGTTGAGATCCCTCATCTAAACCTCTAAAGCCAGCTATGAAGGCAGAATTACGGCAGACACTAAAAACAACCACAAAGCCTTCTATAGTTATATCAAGAATCTCCATGGCAATACCCAGGTTTGTTCTGAGTTACTGCACAATGGTACCTCCTATACTGAGCCAACAGACACTGCCAACAAACTGGCTGACAGATTCAGTGCCAACTTTACCCCTCTCTCCCTCCTTAAAGGACCAATCACAATACCGGAGGAATGCCAGGCACCCAACATTACTGCAGCACAAGTTAAAGCTGCATTGTCCAAGGCCAAGAATACAGGTTCCATGGGACCAGACAATATCCTTGGATGTATTCTACATGAACTACAAAGTGAAGTGGCACCACATCTGTGTGCCCTGTTCAATCACAGCCCCACCTCAGGCTTTGTCCCTACCAAATGGTGCACTGCTACAGTCATCTCTCTCCATAAAAGGGGAGTGACTACAGACCCTGGGAATTATCGCCCCATTAGCCTGACGAGTCTGATATGTAAGGCTATGGAGTGCATCATCATGGACCTAATTAACAAATAAACAGGGAATTGCCAAACTCTAGATCCCACTCTATTTGATTTTGTGAAAGGTAGGTCATGCCTGCTCAACCTGGTTGACTTCTTTGAGTCAGTCACCAGAGCTGTGGATGAGGGCAAGGCAGTTCATACAGCCAACCTCAATCTGGCCAAGGCCTTTGATACCATTCCCCACTCAGGAATTATTGATAAATTCACCAAACTAGGCATCACCCCCTCTATCACTAGGTGGGTTGCAAATTGGCTCACAGATAAAACTCACAGTGTGAAAGTAGTGGACTCCCAAGTCAGACTGCCGACTAGTCACAAGTGGAGTCCCACAAGGATCGGTCCTGAGTCCTCTCCTGTTTGGCATCTACTTTTTCAGAAGTCCAGGCCAACACACATGGACTCTGGCTGACCAAGTTTGCAGACGACTGCAAGCAGGGAGCCATTATTAACTCCCCAAGTGATGTAGACATCCTACAGAAAGGCCTCACTGAGACCAACAACTGGTGTCAAAACCATGGCCTTAAGCACAATGCCAAAAAATGTGCAGTCATCCCCTTTGGGAAAAACTCAGTTCCCACTAATTACCACGTCGATGGGAGCCCACTGAACACTGAAGGCATTATAAGAGATCTGGGGACACAGGTTGACAGCAACCTCTCATTTGACTACCACACTGCCACTGTGATCAGAAAGTCCTTCTATGTGGCATATCTCAATACCAAGGGTTTTGCATCCAGGAAGAAAGAGGTCATCAATCTCCCTCTACTCTTCCCTCATTAGGCCAGTCATCGAGTATAATGCCCCATTTGGCATGTACCTCACTAGACAAATGCCAACAGTTGGAAAGGCCACAAAAGTACCTCACAAAGAGGGTCCTAGGCCTTAAACACGTCCTAGACGGACAGACTTAAACTCCAGCTATTCTCTGTTTCATATCGTCTACTAAGAGGCAATCTCTGCTTGACTTACAAAGCCATGTCCGACCCAGCTCTATTAGAAATGCTACATCTAAAGAAATTCCAATCCCTCCGCACCACATACTCCAAAGACCTCAACCTCATTACCACAATCAACAGAGGGACAGGTTCATTACCCAGAGACTGCCCATGCTATGGAACAGACTTTCCATACATGTAAAGCAGAGCACCTCACTGGCCCTCTCTTCAAGAGAAATCTTGATGAGTGGATGGGAAATAGAAAATTCACTCCAGGGATAACTCCAGTGGCTCTACTCGACAGAGGCACTAGGAACGAAGGTCGGGTGGCACGATGCCAGGGTAATCCTATGGGCTAGGGTTGTAAAGGCTACAGGGCCATTAGCCTAGTACATACCTATAAACCTATAAGAAATGAAGGACTGCATGAAAGTGCTTGTAATTCTGACATACATTTTGCTGAATAGATGGCTACCAGAAAGATCCAAGAGAACAGCTTCAGATCTGATGAAGCTGCTGGTTCAAAGGGTGTTTGGGTCAAAGACTGATGCAAAATTATAATACTGTAAGGAAGGATTGGATCATGGAGTAGGGATTTCAATAATAATGTTCCTCTATGAAAGGCCTTGGTTACTTTAAGAGAAGCAATATAGGAATCATTACATCCTGAAATGCTGGCTATCTGGACTTTGATTGTAGAGTAACTAGAACCCGCCAGGAAAAGAAACTCCAAAATTGCTGGTAAAGGGGCTGAAAGGGTCTACACCCTTTGAGGAAGCCCATACTTTACTTTTGTTGTGGGCGTCTTAACTTTAAGTAGTTTATATTTTTTGTTATTGAAAACTTCATTGCTTCTGAAATGATGGATGATTTGAATACATTATTAGAATTTAAGGAATTTATTTGGCAGCTGAGACTCAATGTTTCTGTTCACCCTGATATCAATGACTCCCATCACTTGTTAGTGTTCTAAAGAAAAGGGCTTTAGTTTGACTTAATGACAACATCAGTTATTTTAAAGGTTTAACATCCTTAAACTTAAGTATAGTGTTTATATATACGTTTTAACACTATTTATTATGTAGCTTATTTATTCACATTTAATCATGTGTTATTATATGCACTTTCATTCAACAATGGGATGTATTGAATGGTTGGAGTAACTGGGGGCATTTTTTCTGAAGAAGTCTTGTACTATTAAGACAAAAACACTCAGCTGTGTTTTATTCTATGGTCACATTTATTAGTTAATAAAGTTTCTGGTTTGGCTACACTGGTTGATTCCATTTGTGTTATCCTCTGGCAATGAAGATTACCTTTGTCTTGTATTCTGTGGTTTTCTAAATGAAACTGGTGATGAGAAAAATTGGTTGAAAGAAGCAGAGGAGACCTGGGGGCCAGTAATGGACTATAGCATCTCTCAGTGACATTCCTTGTGGAGGGAAGAGGGTAAAGTAACTGCAGCATTTGCTACTGAGGTGGGAAGTGAAAAGGTTGCAGCAAGGTTGGCCCTTGTGGCAGAAAATCTCTACTGCCGGTTATGAGACACCATTTATGCGGCAATAATATAGCTCTGCTCATTTTGTCCGCTAGAATACTGGAAGTCCCAGGAACGTGCACTGTCACTAGAAAGTGGTTTGAAGACATTACCTACTGCCAAACTCTCATGGTTTCCCAGCAAAGAGGGTACATACATGTTCCACTTTGTTGATGTACCAGACTACTAACATGTTGTCCGAATGGATGGCAATCACATCTTGGATTGGAGGTCCTGAAGTAAATGCAATGTTAGAAGGATCGCTCTCATTTCTAAGGCACTGATGTAAAGTTTGGCCTCTGCTGATAACCACAATCCTTGAACTATCTTCCCTTCATAATGTCTCCCTCCCCCCAAGAAGGGAGGCATGCATGGCGACTGCTGCTTTGGGAGTTGCAGGACAAAAGGATCGGCCTTGAACAACTGTCAGGGGCATAATCCACCACTGTTTATGATCCCTGCACAAGATGAAAAAAGATACGAAGAGTTTAAATTTCTGTGCTAATGTCCACCGAAAGACTCATGTGAAACTTGGACAAAGGGATAAGAGTAACAGAAGAGGCCATCAGTCCTAAAAGTTGTAGAATGAGTCTTAAGTTGAAGATGTTGCAAAACGTGAAGGACCACAGACCTTAAAGATATGACTCTTACCAGGGGAAGTTTTGCTATGGGATGTACAGTATCTATTTGGCAGCTTATAAATTCTCTGCTCTGAGAGGGAAGTAGTTCGCTTTTGTTGTAATTTATTGATATTCCCAAGTGAGTAGCCATGGACAGAAGGACAGACTGGTGCTGTAATAGTAGACCCTTGGTGGAGGCAGTTAGAAGCCATTTGTCTAAATATGTGCAGACCTGGATCCCAAGTAGACTTTGATAAGCTGACACAACTACCACTATCTTAATGAACACCTGGGGGACTGTGGTGAGACCGAACTGCTCTGAATTGAAAGTGATTGGCTCCCAGAGGAAAACGGAGAGATTTTCTGGATCACCTCTGGATCTTGATATGATAAGAAGGCACCCCGGAGAGCAACACAGCACATTCAACTGTCCTTCAAAACAAGTAGAATGGACTGTACTGTGACCATCCACAATTTTCTCTCTCATACTGATTTAGATTGCTGATATCCAACAGTGGTCTGAGGTCCCCTGTCTTTTTTGAAACTAAAAGAGAACCTGGAATAGACTCTGGTTCCAAGTTGGTCTGGAGAGACTGGCTGGATGACACTCTTGTCTAGCAACTTTGAAACCTCTGTTGCTGTGGATTCCAACTGACTGAATGCAGTACCAGGAATCTTTAGTCTTCCTCTTGGGGAATATAAAAAGGGTACTGTATAACCTCTGCTAATAACACTTAACACCAAGGAATCAGAAGTTATTGCTTTCCAGGATACAGGGTGCAAGGAACAGATTCAAAAGACAGCCTCCAGAGTGCAGCAGTCAGGCAAACATTCAAGGACACTGATAGGGTTTCTCAGTAAACAGTCCACGGAAACTTTAATTTTGCAGACCGCCTTTACTAGGCAGGCAACGTCCAGTCAGGTTGCCTCATACTCTGCCTCAGGGATGCCTGGTGAAAACTTTGAGAATTCATAAACCACATTTTACTACCACCTCTCTGATTCCTAGAAAAGGATTTTTGAGGAGTAGAAACAGTTTTCTACAGCAGACAAGCTCTTACCATCCTGTTCGCTCTTGATAAGTGTCTCTTTCACTTTTGGTCCAAACAGGGTGAAGCCTAAGAGAGCACATTTATGAATGATCTTAAAGCTTTCTGTGAAATAGCAAAGCTGCATCAAGGCATCACACCCGCATGGTAACACCTGTGCCGGGTGCCCTTGATGTACAATCAGCTGCATTAGATAACATTCTCATGGCCACATTAGAGGAAGACTGTAGGGCAGCCATTTGGGCATCAACCTTTTTCTGGACATCCACAGTCAAGCTACCCGAACAAGATTTGGAAAGCTCTTTGATCAAGTCTCTTTGAAAATGCATCAGGTATGCCAGACAGTTCAGTGTTCAAAGTCCAATTGTCACTAAACCATACACCAGATTCACCAGTCTGTCCAATGCCCTCGACTCCCTGAATTTGGGGGGGGGGGGGGGGGGTCGACAGAGGAACTTTCTTCTGACAGTGCTTTTTTATGATTGTTGCTAACACCATAGCATCAACTGTTGTTTCCTGTCTTTAGGAGGCAACTAAAATCTTTTCTTGCTTTTTTTTGGGGATAGGCTATGCTATTTCAGGTTGCTTCCAACCCATCTGAGTTAAGAGATATATTAGGGCATCAGGAGGTGGAACCACCCAGAATCTTGAGGGGCCAAACCCATTCTGACTATGACAGTAGAACTGCTAACTGGAATATCTTTAATTTTACCAGGAAAATCCAGAGAGTCTAAATTAAAAGATCTGTTGGTTTTATCACGGCATCTACGAAGATGGATACTGACTCAGTTATGGAACCACCATTTGACACTACTGGTCTGTAGGGAGGAAAAGAGACATTCTTATGGGGTTTTCAGATCCCACAGAACCTTGGTATTTTTGGTGGGGGACAAAAAGTCAAAAAGCTTAGCACCTAGTAAATCATCCTCATGTAGCACTCTTAGATACTCTCTTAAATTATTATAAGCAACATTCATAGTGTTAAAATCACACTTGTCAATTACTAAGATGCTATTCCCCTTACCCGCCTTCATAATCCTACCAGTCTTATCTCTCCTCAGATTGTTTACAGCAGCCACCTCCTCTTTGCTTCTGATGTATAACTTCTTCCTGGGTGGTTTACTGAGGACCACGTGGATATCAGCCTCACATTTGCTCTCATACACACTCAAAGTAGGGTGCACAGGAGGGTAAATGTCACTGGGATTTTCTGTTCCATACCATTATCATTTCTATCAGTGCTGTTTCCATCCTTATTTCTGTAAAAAAATACTTTATTCATGTATACGAGACTCTTATAAACAGGTAGTGTAAACCTTTTCTATTATACAAGAGAATATAAGCCTATATAAGCCAATATAAATATAATATTTCATAATACATGTCATGAGACAGCGTTCCCCGTAAAAGTGTGCACAGCCTTGCATATTACATGTGATAGACTGGAAATTGTTCAGTAGTAAAGCCTACAAACTTGGCTAGAAAGAATATAAGCCCACTGATGTGGACACTGTCTCTCATTTTACATCCGTTTCAAAACAGTACAATAAAGTCTGATGATAGTCTCATAAAAGCAGGCATTTTCAATGATCAAAGTGTAAATCACTCTATTAGATGGACTTGATGAAGCTCAGGCGAAAGTGTTTTCTTGAACATAGTTCTATAGTTGGACTTCCAAGATGGGGGGACACTAAGTAACAGCTTAACTCTAGCTCTCCCAGTGTGAAAAGAGATAATCAGCAGAGAAGGCCAATAGACTTGCGTTTATGGGTACAGTACAGTTGTGTACACTTACTATAAATGTAGATGTTCGAGTGTATTCACTGTTGCAGTCATCAGATTTGGGTTATCTGCCTGCAAAGAGCCCTCAGCCGGCCTGAATACCAGAGTCTTTGGATTCCTGCAGAAGCTGTCTCTTCTTCCTTGACATCAGGTTGTCCGCGGTATAAAACATGCAACCGATGCCATTACATCAGTTTTTCTTGCCCCAGATGTCAGGTTCCCCCACAATGGGGAGAAATTATATGTTATGGTACACCTCCATCAAAAAGCAAATATACCAAACAAGAAGGAAAGGTAGAGCCAAGAGAAGTCGGGGGCTGGAGGGAGGGTAACCAGGACTGCAACAGTGAATACACTCGAATATCTACATTTACGATAAGTGTACACAACTGTACTATGTTCTTCATGTTTCACTGTTGCAGTCATCACATTTGGGTTGATTCCCAAAGCTAAGGAAGGGAGGAGGAAGTCAGAGAACATTTGGACCAGCTATTAAGCCCTATAAGACTGCAGTGGCAAAACCAGCTCTGGATTTAGAAAAAAAAAGGCATGTAGTAATGCTTGGTGAAGGTATGGACAGAGCTCCAGGTAGCAGCTTCTAGAATGCCCCTGGTAGGGACACCTCTGAGAAAAGCTGCAGAGGTAGATGTAGCCCTTGTGGAATGTGATCTTATCCCCTGTGGGGTAGGTTTTCCATGGTGCTTGTAGCAGAAATGAATGCAATGGGCTACCCATTTGGAAATGGTTTGCTTTGAAATGGCCTTCCCTTCTGCAGCAAAGCCAACAAGCAGCTGTTCAGATTTTCTGAGAGACTTAGTCCTGTCGAAAAAAAATCTAACTTGTCTGTGCACGCCCAGAGTGTGCAGTATTCGTTATCCTTTGTTTTGTGTATTAGGGAAAAAGGTAGGCAAATGAATTGACTGATTTAGGGCCACACAAGACACCACCTTGGGCATAAAGGAAGGATTGGTCCTGAGGGAAACCCTGTCTGCATGGAAGATAATGAAGGGTTCTACTGCCATGAGGGCCTGTAATTCAGACACTCTTCTTGCTGAAGTGATGGCTAGAAAGAAGGCTGTTTTCCAAGACAGGAATTTCAACTCTGCTGTTGCAACTGGCTCAAAGGGGGGGGGGGCTTTTCCAATACAAAGTTAAGGTCCCAGGCTGGAGTGGGGACTCTCCTGGGGGGGGGGGGTCTTAAATTTTTGGCCCCTCTAATGAATTGTTTTAGCAGGGGGTGAGAGAAGAGGGGTGGCTCAGTATTATAATGTGCTGAAATGGCAGAGGCATGAATTTTAACTGATGAGAAGGATAGGCCCTTGTGGAGCATTTCTATTAAGTACTAAAGAATATGAGGTAAGCTGGGCACTGTTGTGGCCATCACCCGAGCCTGGCTCCAGAACAGTATCTTTTCCACTTTTCAGCATAGGATTTTCTAGTACTAGGCCTTCTTGCCTCCAGAATGACATCTAGCACCTGCTTACTGAAGGATGCTATTGGCGAGCTTAAGGAATTAGCTAGGCTGCAAGGTTCAGGGCTTGAAGCTGAGAGTGCAGAATTTGGCCCGACTGCTGGGACAGCAGGGAAGGGGTCTGAGGCAGGTGCCATGGTTCCAGCAGTGTCATACTGCGCAAGAGGGTGTACCAGTGCTGGCGTGGCCAGTCTTGTGCAATCAGTATTGCCCTTGCCTTGTCCTGTTCGATCTTTAGCACAACCTTCAAGAGGAGAGACAGAGGGGGAAAGGCAAAAACCGTGAGGCTTTCCCAGGTAAAGGACAGGGCATCCACTTTCCAAGCTTGACTGTGGGGAGTCCTTGTGCAGAATTTGCCAATTGGTAGTTCTGAGGGGAGGCAAAGAGGTCAACCTCTGGAGTCACCCATTTGTTCAAGAGGTTGAATATTTTTGGTTCTAGTTTCCATTTGTGTGGGTCAATGAAATTTCTGCTCAAGTCGTCTGCCAGTAAATTTAGCTTGCCTGGCAGGAAATGAGCTTGTAGGTGCACTTGGTAGCGCAAGGCTGTGTTCCAAAGAGCCATGGCTAGTCTGCAGAGGGGGTATGAGTGGGTTCCCCCCTGCTTGTTTATGTACCACATAACTGTGGTGATGTCTGTCTTTACCAATAGTTGTCCTGGAAGAATGCGGTCTTTGAAGGCTGTCAGGGAATTCTGCACACCTAACATTTCTTTTTGATTGATATGCAGGTGCATCTGTCTCGGGTTCCATTTGCCCTGAATGCACTGCCCTACCAAGTGAGCCCCCCCATGCATAGTCTGATGCGTCTGTTTGTTAGGGTTTGGGCAGCAGGGGGTAGAGTGAAAGGGAGCCCCTTCTTGTGATAGCAGGCCTCTGCCCACCAAAGGAACTCTGTCTTTATACAAGGAATGATAAGAATCATTGATTCCAGGTCCTGAGAAAGTTGACACCATCGGCTTTTTAGATACCACTGTAGTTTCCTCATATGCAGTCCTGCATATGGAATTAGTAGAATGCAAGAAGCCATGAACACCAGGGCTTGCAATATTTTCCTTGCAAATAGCTGGGGTTTTGTGGCCAATACTTTGAAGTAGGTTGTTAAATAAACTTGTTTCTCTGGAGTGAGGAATGCCATCTGGGAAGTTGTGTTCAAGCTTGCTCCCAGGAATACAATCTGTTGGCAGGGTACTAGGTGAGATTTGTTTTCGTTTATGGTGTACCCCAGTGAGGTTAGAAGTTTCTTTATGAATGCCAGATATTGTAATAGCAAGTCCTGGCTTTCTGCCTGAATCAGAAAATCGTCCAAGTATGGGTATATTTGAATATTTCTCTGCCTGCAAAATGCAATGGCTGGAGCTAGACATTTTGTGAATACCCTGGGCGCAGTAGATAAGCCAAAGGGAAGTGCAGAGAACTGATCGTGCATGGAGCCTGCCCTGAAGTGTAGGTATTTCCTGCAAGATTCCCTTATTGGAATGTGCAGGTAAGCTTCCTTTTAAGTCTAAGGTTGCCAGCCAGGCATCTTTGCCTAGCATAGGAAGAAGCTGTTGAAGTGTTAGCATTTTGAATTTTGGGATTACCGGAAAGGTGTTTAGAATAGAGAGGTCCCGGATAGGATGCCAGGAGCTGTCTTTTCTGGGTGCCAGGAAAAGACTTGAATAAAAACCTTGTCCCCTTTGTTCTGTTGGGACAGGCTGAATAGCCCTGATACTTAGAAGAGAGAGAACCCGCTGTTGGGCCTCTGCCCACTGATTTGTGGGTAAGTCTGGCCAACCGTTTGGGGTTGGTAGTGTGTAGAAGTGGAATCTGTATCCTTGGGAAACTATGTTCAAAACTCATTTGTCCTGGGTAGAGAGTTCCCAGTTTTTTGCATGCAGGACGAGCTTTCCTCCTAAGGAAGTAGGCAGTTGAGCAAGACTTGGAAGGGTTAAGGTTAAGTCATTGTCTCTCTTTTCCACAGGGGGGTGGCTTACTACTCCCCTACTTTGGAAGTGGGAGCCCCCCACTGCTTAGGCCTGTGCGCAGCCTGAGACTGTAACCTAGGTGGTCTGCTGTTCCTGGGTTTGGATTGAGAAGGCCTGTAAGAAACTGGAAAGGACCAATTCTTTGAAGGCCAATGCCTACTAAACCTGGGAGGCTGTACTTGTAGGAAATCTTTAACAGTTTGCATAGATTTAGCTTTTTCATCCATCCTTTTGAGGGCTTCTTTGCCAAAAAGGAGGTCTTGGTTTAAGGGAGCATCCCAGTAATTTAGCTTTAACATGATCTGGCAAGTTTTGCTCCTTAAGCCAAGCATGCCTTCTAAGTACAGACCCAGTGACAGCAGCCCTGCAAGATGCTTCTAAAGCATCAAAACCACATTGCAAAGTAAGTTTACCAACTTATTCTGCAGAATGCATCAAATCCTGTAATTCTGTGTGTTCAGCACAGTCAGGAATTAACATAATTTTCTATTTAAGTAGTCTCATAATATACTGTTGATACTTTAACATATGAAACTGGCAATTTAAAGCCCTAATGGCCAAAGTAGCAGAAGTGTATACCTTCTTACCCCATCTGTCTAAGGCTCTAGAATCTCTGTCAGAAGGGGTAGGATTTTTGGCAGCAGTAGCCTTAATGCCTTTTGGTCCTTGGGAAATGGTCTCTGGATCCGCAGTAGGATTCTTGAAGAGGAACTTGTGAGAGTCAGGTACCCTGTAATACCAGTCAGGTTTTCTGGGAGCAGGAGGAAAAGTGCCTGGTGAAAGGCTAGATTCCAAGAAAGCAACATCTACAATGCCCAGAACAGGAGGGATAGATAAAGGCCTGTGTTGAGGAAGGAGTAAGAATTCCCTAACCCTCTTTTTGGAGTCAGAGTAATCCTGGCTTTCCTGGCAGAAATGCTCCTTGAGAGTGTGCAAGGTTTCACCAAAAGAAAAATCTTCTGGAGGGGATGCAGAGGGAAAGGAATCCTCTGCATCAGAATTCTCATAGGTAGATAAGGGCAAATCCTGGTAAGCAGAAGGAACAGAAATATCAGATTCCTGATCAGAAGAATCAGAAGGAAAATTAGTTCTAGGTCTCTTAAAGGGGGAAAACTGGCTTCCCCTAATTAAGGTAATAAGGTCTTCAGCCATTCTAAGCATTACTTTTGGGGGTTTTTTGGCATATGGGCCTGAGCATGCAGTTTGGATGTCGGTTCTCTAAGCGTGGTGCAAGTTTTAGGCCTGGATGAAGAAGATGGCGTTGGTTTAAAATGCAAGTCTGTAGGCCTGAATACACACTCAGAAGCCGGTGCCTGCACAGCGGCTCCGAACCCATCCAAAGTAGAGATATCCGCAGGTTCCATGGTCGAAGAAGAATCTCACGGCATACTGGACTCCGAATGGGTCTCAGTAGAGGCCTTCAAATCTGAAGTAATGGGTATCAGGGGCTGCGAAAGCACCTCACTGAGTACCAGCGGACTGGCGACTAGCTTAATGGAAGAGTCGTCGGCAGTTTTGGACCAATGCGGTCTGTCTCTGTCTTTATCCTTACGTTTTATCGGAAGATTGGTAGTCAGATGGCTTAACAAAGCCATTTTGAAGTACTGAGACCGAGTACGAAAATAATTTTCTGCAAAGATAACCGGATGACGAATAGTTCGGGGGTTGAACAAGGCACAAAACCAACAGCGAGGGATGTCGTGGTCTCGGCCTAAACAGGGGATGCAGTACGAATGAAAATCTTTAAGAGGTATTTGCTTTCCACAGGTAATACAATTGTTAACTTTTACTGACATCGGTTGGAGCAAGAAAAAGGATCCCCAACAGGGTACTTCTCTTTTTTGAAGACTTCGGGTCTGAAACTCGAAAATGAAAATTTCAGGAGTCGGCCGATCTGCACTTGCAAACTGCTTCTGATTTGGGCACCGTACGGCAAGAAAGACTGATGTAATGGCATCGGCTGCATGTTTTATACCCCTGACAACCTGACGGCATGGAAGAAGAGGCAGCATCTGATGCAGGAATCCGTACACTATGGTATTCAGGCCGGCTGAGGGCTACCTGGAGGCAGATAAGACTGATGTAATGGTATCGGCTGCATGTTTTATACCTCTGACAACCTGACGGCATGGAAGAAGAGGCAGCATCTGATGTAGGAATCCGTACACTATGGTATTCAGGCCGGCTGAGGGCTACCTGGAGGCAGATAACCCAAATGGGATGAATGCAACAGTGAAACAGGAAGAACATCTGACTAATAAGTGCACTGCCTGGATGCCAGGAATAAAGAAATACAGAAGACCTGGAATAAAATCAACTACAAAAAGTGAGGCAGAAACACTGACTGGGAAAAGTTATGCAGCTTTTCAGCAAAAATCAATGCAACCTTAAAACATGACTTCCAATAACCTACAGGAAGATAACAGACAACTGCATATAGACCTGATTAAAATAAACAAAACAATTATAGAGTATACCACTACAAACAACAAAAGGCTGGAAAAAATGAAAGAAGCTTTAAATAGCTATTCAAATGAGAGGATACAGCTGCAGAAATCAGAGGTCAAAATAAAGAAAAGGCTGGCTGAAAATGAGATTGCTTACGAAGAGATGTTTAAAAAAAATAAAAGAATTACAGGACAGAGCCCGTAGAGAAAACCTGAGATTTTCAGCTGTACCAGAGAAACCGAAGATACTGCATTAATTTTACGAAAGCACAAGCAACTGGACTGGTATTCCACAGCAGGAGTTGTTAGCTGAAATAGCACATTGTGTGCATGCTCCAAACCTGGCTATAAGAAAGCAACCTAGAGCTTTAATACTAAAGATGCAATCCTACCAGCAAGGAGGAGTTGATTCTGACAAAACTGTGGCAGAAGGACAAAGTACTAAAAGTGGGAGACAGCAGAGTGTTTGTGGAAAATGATTACTCCACAAACCAGACAGAAGAGGAGAAAATGTATTCCACTACTCAGGGAATGTTGAGATGTAGGCGTGAGATTCAAACTGCTGCACTCAGCTGTTTTCAAAGTATTCTTTCCTGGAGAGACAAAAACATTTTTTCATGAAGTACATGCCAAGGATGAAATATAAAAGTTTGTCCAACAAAAAGTAAGCTGTGAAACAGAAGGAGATTCTGCTTCTTCTTTTAGTAATAAAGACCACAGAGGGACTGTACCTGTGAAACTTTCTCAAATTTTTCAACAGAAAATGTTGGAGAGAAACAAGAGTTGACTAGAAGACTCAAGAGTATGTTGGAAATAAAGCAGAGACAGGTTTTCAGAGATGAAGAGTAATAAACCAGTAACTTAATATGGGATTACAATGCAATAATTATATTGGTGAAATATGACAAGAAAATCTGGAAAGACTGGACTTTTTCAGAATTTGTTGCTGTGCTGGACTCGAAAGCAGATGCCCTACTTAATGTCATTAATGTTCCGAAACTAAGTAAAGATTATTTTTCTTAAATAGTACCAATTTTGTGGCATGTAGTTTTCTTTACATGCTATAAAGTACATTTTTTTTTCAGTTATTTGCAAGTATAATGGGGATTGTAAACAGATGCTGCTATTTTTTGTTCTTTTCCTTCTTCCTTCTCCTCACTTTCTTCTTGTTCAATTTGAAGAAATGTAGGCACTGCAATGTAAAAAAAAAAAAGTACAGTTGTGTACACTTACCATAAATGTAGATGTTCGAGTGAAGTCACTGCTGCAGTCATCACACTTGGGTTATCAGCCTGCAGGTAGCCCTCAGCTGGCCCGAATACCAGAGACTTAGTTTTTCTGCGTCGGATGCTGTCGCTCCAGGACTGACATCAGGTCATCAGGGGTATAAAAAACAGGCAGCTGACGCCATTACATCAGTTTGTCTTGCCCCAAATGTCAGGAGCCCCAAAAATAGGAGGCTAGGTTATGGTGGGGATAACACAACCAGTAAAATGTAAATACCAATACCAATACCCCAGAAGGGGTGAGTAATAGCCATAGAGAGGAGAGAGAGAAAACCAGGGGGCAGGAGGGAGGGAAACCAGGACTGCAACAGTGAATACACTCAAACATCTACATTTATGGTAAGTGTACACAACTGTACTATGTTCTTCGTGTTTCACTGTTGCAATCATCACACACGGGTGGATTCCCAAAGCTGAAGAAGGGTGGAGGCAGTCAAGAAGAGTTACAGCTGGCTAGTATGCCTTGCAGGACTGCTGCAGCAAAACCTGCCCTGGATTTGGAAAAGATAGGCAGGTGGTAATGCATGGTGAAGGTGTGTACAGAACTCCAGGTAGCAGCTTCCAGGATGCCCCTGGTAGGGACTCCCCTGAGAAATGCTGTAGAGGTAGATGTTGTCCTAGTGGAATGTGTTCTGACCACATGAGGGGTTGGTTTCCCATGGTGCTTGTAGCAAAAATGGATGCAGTGTGCTATCCATTTGGAAATGGTTTGTTTTGAAATGGCCTTGCCCTCTGCCCCTGATACAAAGCTGACAAGTAACTGGTCAGATTTTCTGAAGGACTTAGTCTTATCAAGGTAGAATCTGAGCTGTCTGTGCACGTCCAAGGAGTGCAGGATCCTTTCCCCTTTATTTTGAGGATTAGGGAAGAAGGTTGGCAAATGGATTGATTGATTGAGAACCACACTGGACACCACTTTAGGCATAGAGGAAGGGTTAGTCCTGAAGGAAACCCTGTCAGCATGGAAAATAATGAAGGGTTCCACAGCCATCAGTGCTTGTAGCCCAAGCACTCTTCTAGCTGAAGTGATGGCTAGAAACAAGACGGTTTTCCAAGAGGGAATTTTAATTCTGCTGACACAGCAGTTTAAAGCGGGAAGCGTGAGCTTTTCCAGTACAAAGTTAAGGTCCCAAGCAGGGGTGGGTGCTCTCCTTGTTGGCCTTAAGTTGTTTGCCCCTCTCAGGAACTGTTTGATAAGAGTGCGAGAAGAGAGGTGATTCAGTGTTGTAATGAGCAAAAATAGCTGAGGCATGCATCTTAATGGAGGAGAAGGACAGGCCTTTGTGGAATAGATCTGCTAAGTAATTCAGGATTAGAGGCTGGGAGAGCAGTGAAGTGTCCTCTCCTTTAGATTGAATCCATGAGCAGAACCTTTTCCACTTATCAGCATAGGATTTTCTTGTACTGGGTCTTCTGGCTTCAAGAATGACGTCCAGCACCTGCTTGCTTAGGGTTGCTGGGAGAGAATTCAAAGAATAAGCCAGGCTGCAGGATTTAGGGTTTGCAGTTGTGGATGCAAAATCTGTCCCTCCTGCTGAGAGAGCAGGGTTGGGTTCTGGTGTAGGTGCCAGGGTGGCACCGGTGTCAGGCTGCGCAGGAGTGGGTACCAGTGCTGGCAAGGCCAATCCGGGGCAATGAGAATTGTCCTTGGTCTGTCCTGTTTTATCTTGAGTAATACTCTCGAGAGAAGGGGCAAAGGGGAAAAGGCACAGATTTACCCACTGAAAAGATAGGGCATCCACTTTCCAGGCCCTGCTGTGAGGATTCCTGGTGCAGAATTTGCTGAGCTAGTGGTTGTAGGGGGAGGCAAAGAGATCCACCTCTGGGGCCCCCCATTTCTGAATCAGAAGGTTGAAGGTGCTTGTCCAACTGCCACTCGTGTGGGTCTAGGAGACTACTGCTTAAGTCGTCTGCCAGCGAAGTTTTGTTTGCCTGGCAGGAGCTGACCTTGCAGATGAACTTGAATTTCCAAGGCTGTGTTCCACAGGGCCATGGCTAACCTGCAGAGTGGGTAGAAATGGGTTCCTCCCTGCTTGTTGATGTACCACATAACTGTGGTGTTGTCGGTTTTTATTAGCAGTTGTACTGGAAAGATTAGGGATCTGAAAGCTGTCAGGGCATTCTGTACAGCTAGCATCCCTTTTTGGTTGATGTGCAGATGAATTTAATTTGGGCTCCAGTGGCCCTGAATACATTTGACGTCCATGTGTGCCCCCCAGGCATAGTCTGATGCGTCTGCGGTTAGGGTCTGGGCGGCATGGGGTTGAGTAAATGGCTGTCCCTTGTCGTGGTTGCATGCTTCTGCCCACCAAAAGAACTCTGTCCTTAGACAGGGTATGATAGGAATGACTGTTTCCAGGTCCTGAGAATGTTGGCACCAAAGACTTTTTAAGTACCACTGAAGTTTCCTCATATGCAGTCTTTCATATGGAATTAGCAGTATACATGAGTCCATGAACCCTAGGGCTTGCAGTATTTTTCTTGCAGAGAGCTGGGTTCTGGTGGCCATTTGTTTGAAGTAGTCTGTCAGATAGACTTGGTTTTTCTGAAGGGAGGAATGCCATCTGGGAAGCTGTGTCCAGTCTTGCTCCCAGGAATACAATCTTTTGACTGGGCACCAGTTTTGATTTATTTTCGTTGATGGTGTACCCCCAAGAAAGTGAAACTTTTTTTCACAAATGTCAGGTGCTGCAGAAGCAATTCCTGTCTGCCTGAATCAGGCAATCGTCCAAGCATGGGTAAATTGGATATTTCTCTGCCTGCAGTATACAATGGCTGGAGCCAGGCATTTTGTGAATACTGTAGGCGCAGCAGATAAGCCAAAGGGAAGTGCAGACAACAGATAATGCATAGATCCTGCCTTGAAACGTAGATACTTCCTGCATGACTCCCTTATGGGGATGTGCAGATAGGCTTCTTTTAAGTCTAGGGTGACTAACAAGGCATCCTTGGCTAGCATAGGAAGAAGCTGTTGCAGGGTTAGCATTTTGAATTTTGGTACGAGCAGGAAGGTGTTGAGAATTGAAAGATCCACGATTGGGTGTCAAGAGCCCTCTTTACTGGGTACCAGGAAGAGTCTGGAGTAGAATCCTTGACCCCTCTATTCTACTGGAACTGGCAGAACAGCTCTGATATTGAGCAGGGAAAGTACTTGGTTTTGAGCTTCTGCCCACTGGTTTAGAGGAAGGTCTGGAAACCCGCTTGGCATTAGCAGTGAATGGAAATAAAATTTGTTCCCCTGGGATACAATGTTGAGGACCCACCAGTCCTGAGTGATGGACTTCCAGTTTTTTGCATGAAGGGCAAATTTTCCTCCTAGGACACAAGCAAAGGGCAGGGCTGGGGAGTGGAGTAAAAAAGTCATTGTGAGCTTTTTCCATAAGAAGGTGGCTTACCACTCCCTGCTTTAGGGGTGGGGGCACGCCAATGCTTAGATCTCTGCATACCCCGAAACTGTAGTCTGGGTGGTCTGTTTCCCCTGGGTCTGGTTTGAAAAGGCCTGGAGGGGGCTGGAAAAAAAACTGTTTGGAAGGGCAATGCCTACTGAATCTAGTGGGTTGCACTTGTAAAAATTCTTTAACAGTCTGCATAGACTTCGCTTTTTCTTCCATCTTTTTAAGAACCTCTACTGCTTTAGTGCCAAACAAACAGTCCTTATTCAAAGTAGCGTCTAGCAACATTGATTTGACATGGTCTGGTAAGGTCTGCTCCTTCAGCCAAGCACGTATTCTCAGTACAGACAGTACAGAGCCAGTGACTGCTGACCGGCAAGATGCTTCTAGGGCGTCAAAGCCACACTGCAAACTATGCTTGCTGACTTGTCTAGCAGAGTGCATAAGCTCCTGCAATTCTTTATTTTCTGCACAGTCTGAAAAGGTTGCCACTTTTTGTTTAATAAGTTCCATAATATGTTGTTGCTACTTCAGCAAGTGAAATTGACAACTCAATGCCCTAACAGCAAGAGTTGCAGAGGTACACACCTTCTAATCCCATCTGTCCAAAGCTCTGGAATCCCTGTCTGAAGGGGTGGGATTCTTGGCTCTAGTAGCCTTGATACCTTTAGGCCCCTGGGAAATGATCTCTGGGTCACAAGTAGGATTCTTGAAAAGAAATTTGTGAGTGTCACGTACTCTGTAAGTACCTGTCTGGTTTCCTAGGGGCAGGAGGTAAAGTGTCAGGAGTAAGACTGGATTCCATAAAAACATCATCCACAAAATCCAGGACAGTGGGTATTGCTAAAGGCCTGTGCTGAGGCAACTCTAGAAATTATCTCAGTCTCTTTTTGGACTGAGGATAGTCTTGGCATTCCCAGTGGAAATGCTCTCTTAAGGTACGCAAGGTTTCACCAAAAGAAATATCCTATGGAGGGGAGGCAGAGGGAATGGATTCCTCTGCATCTGAATCCTCCTAAGCAGGTAAGGGCATGTCTTCATAATCAGAAATCTCAGAGTCATCGGACTCCTGGTCTGTAGAAGCTGAAGGGGATTGGACTCTCTCTTAGCAGAGGAAGGTGGACTTCAACTATTTAGCGTAATAAGGTCTTTGGCCATTCTAAGCATTTGTTTTTGTGGCATGGGAGCAGGTGCGTGCACTTTGGTCGTCAGTTTTCTAAGCATAGTGCATACTCTGGGCCTAAGAATCCTGGTAGTTTTGGTTAAAAATTCATCAGTTTGAGTCGAACATTGAGCGAAGAACTGCCTCAGAAGCCGATGCCTGCACAGCAGCTCTGGACCCATCCAAGGTAGAGACATCTGCAGGTTCCATAGTCGAAGAAGAGTCCTGCAGCATACCGGACTCCAAATGGGTCTTGGTAGAGGCCTGCAAATCCACTGAACCGGGCATCAGGGGCTGCAAAAGCGTCTCACTAAGTACAGGCAACTAGCTTAACGGAAGTGTCATTGGCAGTTTTTGACCTATGCGGTTTGCCTCTGTCTTCATCTTTACGTTTTTTCAGAATATCGGTAGTCAGATGGCTTATGGAAGCCATTTCAGAATATGGAGATTGAGAGCGAAAGGATTTAGCAACAAAGAGAGCCCGATGACAAATGGTTCGGGTGTTAAGGCACAAAACCGACAGTGAGGGACGTCATGGTCTGGGTTTAAACAGGTGACGCAGTAAGAATGAAAATCTATGCGAGGCATTTGCTTTCCACAGGCAAGATAACTGTTAAGTTTTTCTGACATTGGGACATTGGTTAGAGCAAGAAAAAAGTTCCCCAATGGGGTACTTAGCTTTAGAAGACTTCAAGATTATTCAATTCGTAAACGAAAATTCAGGTAGCGGCCGACCGACACTTGCAAAGTGCTTCTGCTTCGGGCTCTTCGGCAAAAAAGACTGATGTAATGGCATCAGCTGCCTGTTTTTATACCCCTGACGACCTGACGTCAGTCCTGGAGCGACAGCATCCGACGCAGAAATACTAATTCTCTGGTATTTGGGCCAGCTGAGGGCTACCCAAGTATGATGACTGCAACAGTGAAACATGAAGAACATCTGGTTAAAAAGCATGATAAAAGAAAAATGAATGTGCTTTTGCTCATTTTTTCCATGAGGGAATGACTGGATTAAAGATCTTAGATTGATTTAGTAACAAGTTTTAAGACGCAGCAAGTAAAGGGATAAGAACACTGAATATTTTGAGGCTTTTTTCTAGCAAGTACATGTATTCTCAGTAACAATTCTGCAGCTGGGCTTCATGCTTCCATGGAAACAATCTCAAAGAAAAACTGGCTACAGTCTGGCGGAGAGTGATTGGCTGAGGGAAAAAATAGAAGAGAAATTGGCAAAGAGATCATGTTCTCCTAAGGTATTCAGGGGTTTTCCCAACTGAAAGAGTTACAAACATAAGACAAAAAACAATTAGCACTTAGTAGAAACGCAGGCTACACCATGTGTGTCTTAACATGGTTAACATTTCTTTTTATATTAACTCAAGTTTAAGTGTGGCTGTCAGTTTGGAACTTTTGTTCCTATTAGGAAGTTGAAACTTCATAACAACACAAAACTATGTACATCTTCAAATATTTAAGTTAAATTTTAGAGGGTATAGGGGTGTGTGTTTTTTTTTTTTTTGAGGGCTTTTAATAAAACAAAAATATAAAATAAAAATAAAAAAATATAAAATATACAGCTGCCGGAGTGGAGGCGGGGACACAACAGAGCGAAAAGAGAATTCGGATCACCACCATCTTAAGGAGGGTGGTAGAACTGCATCAGGTTCAACAGAGTGCCAGAATCAGTTAGCCTCATCTGAGAATGAGAGACCTGTTACGGAAACTCTACTGTGTTAACATCCCAGCGCATAACTGCCTGCCAGATAAGTGGACCTTCACAGTTGCTGTGCTAACCTTCACTGCCATCAACTCTGCATGCAATGTATGCCAAAGATTTTGTTGCTTAATTTCACTGCAAGTAGCTAAATCCTTGGTATTCTTAGCGAGTTACAGAGTGGTACGCACACTGGTTCAGACACTATTTGTCCCCCCCCCCACACTCCCAGGCAACCCCAAAATATCCATCATTAACTGATTTCCACTGTATAAATTGTTAGCGAGTACAATACAGTGTAGCCTATATTTTGCTGACTGCATTTTTGGCTTCTGTTTAAGGACAGGGCCTGTCCCTTTTAGGCTAACTGTAGTACCTGATTTAAACAGATAATTTATATCAGCTTCTGAAACTGCCTTTAGGGTACCTTACATCTCATTCACTGCTGATACTCTCAGCCAGCTGCTGTAGTTCATACCAGCCCCTCCCCTGTACTACATTAGGCACACAGTTTTCATAGCAGCCAAGTGTTGTAGGCGCCATTTTCAAACTACACTGCAGGCAGTTCGGCATTAGGGTCCCCTATTTCTGCTTTCAGCCTGCCTGCCACGTAGGTTGCTTTTCTTTGACGCTGTAATAATTCCTTGCTTACAACTTAATATGTGCCTAAAATGAACACGCATATCAAGCTACACAAAGCAGTCTTTCCCATTGCATTCTAAACTGTAAAACCTGCTGTATAAGGCAACCCATACACATGGCTTGTGTGTAAATGGCGAGACAGCTCATTAATGGTTGCATATGTGACTTAAAGGACTTGGTTCTCAGATTTACTGCATGTTTTTTAACCACAGTTGGAAATATATTATCACTGATGTTCTGCTGCTTAATATACTACATAGCAACTGCTTTGCTTGTCAGTTACTGGTCCAGTCATAGTTTATAGTGCTATGTTTATGCCTAGTAAACAATTAGCAACCGAACAACTAATTATGTGTTTCTGAAACTGTATTACCACATCTGTGTTCTTTAATGTTACTGTTTCTGCTTGTAATGCCATAATTATCTGCTTACAGACAGTACAGTTGTGTAAACTTACCATAAATTTAGATGTTCGAGTGTCTTCACTGTTGCAGTCATCACTGTAGGGTTCTTCCTGCCGGCAGGCAGCCCTCAGTTGGCCAGAATCCCAAAGTCTGGGTCCGGCGTCGGCTGTTCAGTCATGCTCCCTGACGTCAGAGCGCCAGGAGTACAAAGCTGCCAGCCGACGCCATGTTCCCCAGTTTTTCTTGCCCCAGATGTCAGGTGCCCAAAAGTGAAGGCTAATAGTAAAACAAAAATGTAACATACAACAAACCCCATACCCTGTAGCAAATACACCTCAGAAGAAGGGTGAAGTAGGAAACCACACTAATGGAAGTATAAGAGGGGATAGGAGGGTGGGTAACCCAGACTGCAACAGTGAAGACACTCTATCTACATTTATGGTAAGTATACACAACTGTGCTATGTTCATCGTGTTTCACTGTTGCAGTCATCACTGTAGGGTTGAATCCCAAAGCTGAGCTAAAGGGTGGTGGTTATAGAGTAGAAGGGGCGGCTAGAAGGCCCTGCAAGACTACAGAAGCAAAGCCTGCCCTAGACTTAGAGTAAAGAGAAAGATTATAGTGCTTCGAGAAAGTATGCACTAAGTTGCAGCTTCCAAAATCTTTTTGGTAGGTACTCCCCTGAGAAAGGCAACTGAAGTAGCAGCAACCCTGGTAGAATGAGTCCTAATTTTTCCTGGGATTTGCTTTCCATGATGAGAGTAGCAAAACCTGATTCCATGAGCAATCCATTTAGAAATGGTCTGTTTTGAAATAGCTTTGCCTTGGGAATTTGTTGCATAAGAAACAAACAGTTGTTCTGTTTTCTGGATATCCTTGGTTCTGTCCAGGTAAAAACGAAGTTGCCTGTGTACATCCAAGGAATGCAAGATCCTTTCCACCTTATTTTGTGGATTAGTGAAAAAAGTTGGCAGGTAAATAGTTTGGTTTAAAGCCACTTTGGAAACCACTTTAGGCATGAAAGTAGGATTAGTCCTTAAAGACACCCTGTCTTGATGAAAAATAATATAAGGTTCCACAGCCATGATTGCTTGTAACTCCGAGACTCTCCTGGCTGAAGTCAAAGCCAGTAGGATAGCTGTTTTCCATGATAAATACTTAATATCAGATGTGGCAGCAGGCTCAAAAGGAGGCAGAGTGAGTTTTTCCAGAACATAGTTGAGGTCCCAGGCAGGTATGGGTGGTGTCCTAGGGGGCCTTAAATTCTTTGCTCCTCTGAGATATTGTTTCAGAAATGGATGCGAAAAGATTGGAGGATCTGTATTATAATGTGCAGAGATAGCTGAGGCATGTATTTTTATGGAGGAGAAGGATAAATCCTTATGTAGCATGTCTGTCAGGTAATGTAAAATCAATGGGATATTAGGAATGAGAGGATCCGATTCCTGAGCATGCATCCAGGTGTAAAATCTCTTCCATTTACCTGCATAAGATTTTCTAGTGCTAGGCCATCTGGCTTCTAAGATGACATCCATGACTTGTTTGGGAAGGGTAGGATTAATCATAGACCCTGAATACGCCAGGCTGCCAGGCTGAGAGTTTTGGTATGAGAGTGCAGAACCCTGGTGTTGGGACAAATGATTTGGAATCTGAGGTAGAATCCAAGGAGGCTCCTGGGATAGATTCATCAGTGTTGAGTACCAAAATTGACGAGGCCAATTTGGGGCCAGTAAAATCATCTTGGGTTTGTCCTGCTTGATCTTTAATAACACCCATGGAAGAAGAGGTAGTGGAGGAAAGACATACCCCGAGAGGTTCCTCCAACTGAATGAGAGAGCATCCACTTTTCATGCTAGTTTGTGAAATGTCCTTGTGCAAAAAATCTGTAACTGTGGTTGTGGGGAGATGCAAATAGATCCATGTCCGGACAGCCCCAGGCTTCTGTAATCATCTTGAATATTTGGGTGTCTAGCATCCACTCGTGTGGGTCTGACAGGTTCCTGCTCAGGCTGTCTGCCCGAATATTTTGTTTCCCTGGCAGGAACTGAGCTTGTAGATCCACTTTGCAAGCTAGAGCTGTGTTCCATAGAGTCATGGCTAGTCTGCAAAGGGGGTAGGAGTGTGAACCCCCTTGCTTGTTTATGTACCACATAACTGTGGTGTTGTCTGTCCATATCAGTAGTTGTCCTGGCTGTAGAAGATCCCTGAAAGCCAAGAGGGCATTCTGTACAGCTAAAATCTCTTAAATTGATGTGTAGGTGCTTCTGATCCTCTGTCCAAAAGCCTTGCAGGCCTTTCCCCTGCAAGTGGGCTCCCCATGCGTAATCCGAGGCTTCCGTGGTTAACACTTGGCTGGCTGGAGGCAGACTGAAAGCTTTCCCTTTGTTGTGAAGACATGCCATGGTCCACCAATGGAATTCCTTTTGTAGGCAAGGCAAGACAGCAATCTGTGTGTCTAGATTGTGGCAATGCTGGGACCATACACTTCTTAGGTACCATTGTATTTTTCTCATATGTAGTCTTGCATTTGGTATGAGAAGGATGCAGGAGGCCATGTAACCCAAAGCCTGCAGGAATTTCCTTGCAGTTAGCCAAGACATTAATGCCAAGGTTTTGAAAGTTGAAGCCAGCTGTAGTTGCTTTTTGGATGCCAGGAATGCCATCTGGGTTGTTGCGTTTAGAAGAGCACCCAGAAAAGTTATCCGTTGTGTGGGTGTCAAATTTGACTTTTTTATGTTCACAGTGAATTCCAGGTACTTGAGTAGATTTTGAACAAATTCCAGGTGCTGGAGTAAGACATCCTTGCTGTCCACTTGAATAAGGCAGTCGTCCAGAAAAGGGTAAATTTGAATTCCCTTGAGTTTGCAATAATCTACTACTCGTGCCAGGCACTTGGTGAAGACCATGGGTGCAGTAGACAAGCCAAAGGGCAGCGCAGAGAATTGGTAATGTTTCGAGCCAGCCTTGAACCTGAGGCATTTTCTGCACTCCTGTCTGATAGGGATGTGTGGGTAAGCCTCCTTTAAATCCAATGTCACCATCCATGCATTTTTGCTCAACATTGGCAGGAGCTGCTGCAGAGAAAAAGCATCTTGAATTTTGGTATCTCCAGGAAAGTATTTAAGACTGACAGATCCAGGATGGGTCTCCATGAATTTTGTTTTCTGGGAACTAGAAAGAGCCTTGAGTAAAAGCCTTGCCCGGTTTCTGATTGTGGAACCAGTTCTATGGCCCTCATAGCCATGAGGGATTCCACCTGGTTTAATGCCTCTGCCCATTGGTGTTTTGGTAGGTCTGGCCATCCGTTTGGTCTTGGCAAGGTATGAAAGTGGAATTTGTAACCTCTTGAAACTACATCCAGAACCCACTTGTCTTGGGTTATGTAAGTCCAATTTTGTTGAAAAAGAGAGTGTTTTCCTCCTAGAGGGGCTTCCAGGATTCCTGGAGCCATGCAGCGGGAGTCATTGAGCCTGTTTTCTGTAAGATTGAGGTCGGTCCTCTCCACCCCTGGGGGTGGAAGCACTCCACTGTCTAGGTCTGTAAGAGGTCTGTGCTTGGGCCCTCCCTCTGGAATGCCTAAATCTACCCCTCTGAGGCCTGTCCGAGCTGGGAAAGGACCAATTTTTAGTTGGCCAATTTCTGCTAAATCTTGGGGGCTGAACTTGTAAGAAATCCTTAACAGTTTGCATGGATTTTGCCTCATCCTCCATTTTCTTTATCACCTCTTCAGCCTTAGACCCAAACAAAACATTATGCTGTACAGGAGCATCCAGTAACTTTGCTTTCACTTGATCAGGTAAGTTTTGTTCCTTTAACCAAGCATGCCTTCTAATGACTGTGCCAGTGATAGCCGCCCTGCATGAAGCCTCCAAGGCATCAAAACCACAGTGTAAGCCATGCTTCCCCACTTGCTCAGTAGCATGCATCAAATCGTGTAATTCCTTATTATCTGCACGTGCAGAAATGGTACCTAGCTTTTGTTTCATAACAGACAGCAGAAATTGCTGATATTTTGGCATATGAAATTGGCAATTTAAAGCCCTAATGGATAAAGTAACAGAAGTGTACACTTTTTTGCCCCATCTCTCCAAAACTCTAGAATCCTTATCTGACGGAATAGGGTTTTTAGCAGAGGCGGCCTTAACACCCTTAGGACCCTGAGAAATGGTTTCTGGATCAGCAGCAGGATTTTGTAAAGGAACTGGTGGGAGTCAGGGACCCTGTAATATCTGTCAGGCTTAACAGAGGCTGGAGGAAAGGAGTCAGGAGTTAAATTAGCCTCAAAAAAGGCATCATCCACAATATCCAAAACAGGAGGAATAGCCAGGGGTCTATGTTGGGGAAGAAGAAGGAAATCCCTAAGCTTTCTCTTAGATTCAGAGTACTCCTGTCCTTTCCAGTGAAAATGTTCCCTCATGTCATGTAAAGTTTCCCCAAAAGAAAAATCCTCAGGGGGAGAAGCTGATGGAATGGATTCCTCAGCATCAGAATCCTCGTAAGGAGGGAAAAAATATACCTGTTCAGAGGAAGACACTGAAAAAATAGATGCCTGATCAGAAGATTCATAATTCAATTCTTGCCTTGGCCTTTTGTCTGGAGGGGGATGTGAACCCCTAATCATGGTTAATAAGTCCTCTGCCATTTTAAGCAGCTGTTTCTGAGATTTGGGTCCCGGATCAGAAGAGGCCTGGGCTGGTGTTTTTGATTTCGGAATCTTGACCTTTGTCTTTGGCTTTGCCTTTATCAGAAGCTGTGTAGGCCTGAAAACCCCCTCGGAAGCCAGTACCTGCACAGCGGCTCCAGACCCATCCGAAGGAGCATTGTCCGAAGGTCCTGCAGCTGGAGTACTCAAAGACCTAGTTGGCTCCCTGTGGGAGTCCGTTTCGGCAATCGGTTCTGAAATGGCTGATGACAGGGGCTGCGAAAGCGCCTCACTGACGACTGCCGAACCTGAAGCTGGCTCTGCTTGTAAACCATCGTCCGATTTGGACCTCGGAGGCCTGTCCTTATCCTTGCGTCATTTGTGAACTCCGGTAGCCGGAAGCGTGTCCGACGACATTTTATAATTAAATCGCCTGCCAAAGTAGTGAAAAGCAAAATCGTACCTCCGCTTAATAGTACGTTGGTTAAATCTAGCACAAAACCGACAACTAGCTACGTCGTGGTCAGGGCCTAAACAAGGAATACAGTAAGAGTGGAAATCCTTATGAGGTATTTGCTTCCCACAAGAAATATAATTATTAACTTTTTCTGACATCGGACTGGAGCAAGAAAAAGGTTTCCCCAACGGGGTACTTAGCTTTTAGAAGAAGAAGTAAGTCTTCGGAATTAAGCACGGAGAAATATCAGGAGTCAGCCGACCGGCACTTGCGAACTGCTTCCACCGCACGGCAAGAAAGACTGGGGAACATTGCGTCGGCTGGCAGCTTTGTACTCCTGGCACTCTGACGTCAGGGAGCATGACTGAACAGCCGACGCGTAGAACCCTACAG
This sequence comes from Protopterus annectens, assembly GCF_019279795.1. Classification (NCBI taxonomy): domain Eukaryota; kingdom Metazoa; phylum Chordata; order Ceratodontiformes; family Protopteridae; genus Protopterus; species Protopterus annectens. The sequence goes on from NC_056728.1 coordinate 65,253,825, forward strand.
TGATGACTGCAACAGTGAAACACAATGAACATCATAGTTTCCTTAATAACTGTCCTAATATAATTTACTGATCTTCGGTGCGTTATCCTTACTTACTAACCTAAACGCACTAAATCCAGTTTTGTACATTTACCTTTACACGTTTACTACCTTTCCTAACCATAACACTGAATCTGGGATCTTTCCCGCTGAGTGCTTACTTCTTCCTGTTTTTTTTCAGTTATGAAAACTCTACTATGTTAACGTTCCAGCACATAACTGCTGCCAGATTAAGCAGACTTTCACAGTTGTGGTGCTAACCTTCCCTGTAATCATGGATGCAATTTACAGAAAATCGACTCTGCTAAGTTCCCAGCACATAACCGTCTGCCAAATAAGCGGACCTTCACATTTGTGGTGCCAACCTTCCCTGCCATCAACTCTGCATGCAATGTACGCCAAAGATTTTGTTGTTTAATTTCATAGCAAATAGCTAAATCCTTGGTGTTCTTGGTGAGTTATAGAGTGGTACGCACACTGGATCAGATGCTCTTTACCCCCCCCCCAATGCCAGGCAGCCCCGAAATATCCATCATTAACTGATTTCCACAGTATAAATTGTTAGCAAGTACAATACAGTGTAGCCTATATTTTCCTGACTACATTTTTGGGTTCTGTTTAAGGACAGTGCTTGTCTCTCTCAGGCTAACTGTAGTACTTACCTGACAAACTGATAATTTATCTCAGCTTCTCAAAGGTACAGTTGTGTACACTTACCATAAATGTAGATGTTCAAGTGTATTCACTGTTGCAGTCATCACATTTGGGTTATCTGCCTGCAGGTAGCCCTCAGCCGGCCTGAATACCAGAGTCTTGGGATTTCTGCGTCGGATGCTGTCGCTTCTTCCATGACGTCAGGTCTTCAGGGGTATAAAACACCTTTACCATTACAATACTTATCTGTTCTTACCTCACTTCCTATCACAGCAAACTTCACTACCTGGACAACAGCCACCTTCAAACAACATCAAGACCATGCCATTTATCTCCTCTTAGAATTACTATTACTCTCAATCTATACAACACTACACACACACACACACACACACACACACACACACACACACACACACACACATACATTATGTTACATTCAGACCCATTCCTCTTAAGTGCAAAATCACATTCCTCTCAAAAATGCATCAAAATCTTAGTTAAACTACTCAAAACTTCTACTACAATTAAATTTACAATTACAACTCTCTGGGGATATGCACCCCAACGCCGGACCTGCTACTGCTAAGCAACACAACCCCAACCCTACTCCTCCCTAAGCCCTTGCCACCCTATTAACCCTGCGTAATACGTCAAACCTACTATTCCTCAATATAAATACTAGGAGCATTATAAATAAGGTAACATGATTTTCATGCCAACATTTCCCTGTACTTTCCAGACATAATTGTACTCATCAGTAGCAATGAAATCCTACCTCCTGGATATAACATTTTGCAAAAAGACAGAATAGCCAAAAAAGAAGGAGGGGTAGTAATATTATTCAAATACCAAAAAAAAAAAAAAAAAAAAAAAAAAAAAAAACTCTATCTATCCACTCCCAACTTAGATATAGCTGAAATACTACTTACTAAACTAGAAATCGAACCCCCACAAAAACTTTACATGTTATAAATTTATAGGTGAGTATTAGGTTAATGGCTCTGGGGCCTTTACAAGCCTATCTCACAGAAGTGCCCTGGCATCATGCTGCTCAACGTTAATTCCCAGTGCCTCTATCAAGTGGAGCCACTGGAGTGATCCCTGGGGTGAACTTTCTATTTCCCATCCACTCATCAAGATTTCTCTTGAAGAGGGCCAGTGAAGTGGGAGGGTGGCCTAATGTTTAAGGTGTTTGCCTTACAAACACAAGTTGCAGGGTTTGAGTCTCACAAGGGATAATTGGTTAGGCTTAAAGTTGCTCACAAGAGCAGTTAGCTTAGTATTAACCTATGAATCTTGACATGTATGGGAAGTCTATTCCATAGCATGGGCAGTCTCTGGGTTATGAACCTGTCCCTCCAGCATGTTCTGTTAATTGTGGTAATGAGGTTGAGATCTCTGGAGTGTGTGGTGCGGAGGGATTGGGATTTCTTTAAACAGAGCTAGGTCAGATATGGCTTTGTATGTCAAGCAGAGATTGCCTATTAGTAGACAATGTGAGACCGAGAATAGCTGGAGTTTTTTTGAGTCTGTCCATTTAGGACAAGTGTTTAAGGCCTAGGATCCTCTTTGTGAGGTACTTTTGTGACCATTTCAGCTATTGCATGTGTCTAGTGAGGTACACTCCTAATGGGGCATTACACTCGATGATTGGCCTAATGAGGGAAGAGTACAGAGAGTATAAGTACCTCCTGGTAATAATATTACCACCCTAGAAAACTTGCTACATTGGGCATCAAACTCAGTACCACGAGACTATAATTATGGGTGATTTTAATATCGATTGGCAGTCCTGCTCCTCACAATACCCCACAAACTTCATCAATCTCTATGGATTTACTCAAATTATCCAAACTCCTACAAGAACAGAGAAGTCATCCAAAAAACAATCAATCCTTGACTGGACACTAATCAATCAACCTGCCCTCCACTTCCAATTTGGTTGTCTGCCAGACAGCCTGAGCGATAATCCAACCTTTTTAATAAGGCACCAGTTGCAACATAACAAAATACAGTCGACAAGTCAAATAAAAAATAGAAAAAACTTCAATCCCACCAACCTCCTATGAGCATTAAATAGCTGTAACTCGTCATCCCTCAAACTACGTCCATTTAGAACAAGCAGGTAACTTCTTTAACTCCACATTTTTAGACATCTTCAACACTTATGCACCTCCCAGAACCATTAAAATTAAATCAAAGAATGCCTCATGGCTAAGGAAACCAGGTGAATAATAACTAGGGACAAAGCCTGGGTCCAATGGCATAAAATCAAGTCCCAAACGGCTAGACAAATATACCTAGAGCTCTGTAATAAAGCTAAAAAATCAGTTAAGCAAGATAAAGCCAATTACTACCACAATATATCCAACTAAGACACAACAATAATCCTCAGATGTTTTGGACAGCCATTAATAACACCCTTCTCCCAGGAAAATCCACCACACCTGTCCCATCTACCAATAATACTATAAATAATATAGCTAGCTACCCAATTCAATAAATATTTTACCAAAACTATCCTAGCCCTCTCTAGCCTCCAGAACCCCACCCCTTCCACCGACCCACCTAAATCATGTAATAATTCCCAAGTTTCCCCCTCTCCCCCACACCACCTACAACTAAAGTCAATGATGGCACCTTCATATCCTTCAAATCCTAACAAGACTAAACTTCTCCTGTTCCACCCAACTGGATCCCCTTCTTTGAACCCACCTTTTAACATAATTTCTACAAATAAAACTACCATCACCCGTTACCCACACCAAACTTCTTGGGGTTGAAACTGATTGCAACTTGAAATTTGACATTCACGTCTCTCAGACAGTACATAAAAAACTGGGAGTGCTCTACAAAAATAAACAATTCTCTACTAACCAAGCTAAGTCTACTACTGAACACACACAGACACACACCTTATATCCACCCTCCTTGTATGCCTCCCAAATTCTCACAAATATCAAAAAGTCTGAAATGGCAAAACTTGACTCTTGCTATAATAAAATAGCAAAATTTGCCTCTGATGCCCTTTTCAGGTCCCATCATTGTTCAGCTCTGAAACAACTGAACTGGCTCAAACTTCCCAGTCTCCTCCTCTATAACTATAACTTTTGCACACAAAGTCTTGCACCAACCTGATAAAATCTTGGCTCTACAAAATCTAATACTCCCACTCTCACATAACAGGCCCCTTTGATCATGCAATAAACTACTATTACAGACCACAAAATCTACCAACACTGCTGTTTAATCACTTTTCTCTAACTACACAGCCAAAATATGGAACACACTAACCAACAATATAGTATCTCAGTTCTCCTTACTCCAGTTTAAACAAACTCTAAGAGCCTATCTAGTAAACTCATGGCTATGCTCCTGCTCCAGCCCAGGGTAATTCACCCAAAACTATTGTATCTACTCAACTCTTCCCCAACCACACTCATAATCTAGTAATCTCAGTAACAGATCTCCAGTCTCTTCCCTTCTCTTAGCAAACACTAACAGTACTAATTTCCTTCTGGTCATCACCTTTTATTGACTCAGGCCAACATTGTCAACCATATTAATGATTCAAATCACAGAAATTGTAACCGATGTATCCATTTAATTGTGTTACTTAAAACCCAAGGCTCATTCTCAAAAAAAAAAAATCTGAATCCTTGGATTTTGAAAAGTGGCTAAAACCTATGGACTTTACTTTTGTAATGCCATTACAATCTACTGTGTTTTATTCATTGTAATACTCAACATCCATGGCTCTATTTTACAAGCCATCCAATCCTGTCATTTTTTATTATTGTAAAAACCTAAGGTATTTGTAGTCTACAGTTTTACTAGTATTTGTATTCTATGCTTAGTAATGGGAGCTTTTCTCCCTGGGCCTCCGCTGAAAAAGGACCTGTATCCAATTGGAGTTTCCCGGTTAACAAATGTAAATAAATAACTAAAAAGTTTTATAAGATGTAACATAGGCTCAAATGGATATGACAAGAAACAACTGTATAAAAGTTCAAGCTGCCAAACAGTGTATGCATGTAACACAAAAGCTGTAACTAGACATTTAACAATAAAAGGTGCTAGATAAAAGGTGGGGAATAATAACTTTTTAATACAATGATGCTTTCTTTAATGTCTTTAAATGTAAATGGCCTCACAAATAAATACAAACAAGAAAGAGTAGTGAACTATGTTAAAAATGTAGACTGCAAATAGCTGTGTTACAGGAGACACACTTAGAAATGAACATGTGAATTTCATAAAGAGAGGTTTTCAGGATCGCTGTTCAGCAGAACACCTGGGACAAAGGAAAAGCGGAGTACTTCTATTAATTGCAAGCGGAGTACTTACATTAACTGCAGTAGGAGCTCCAACAGTGATAGAAAAAGATAAAGATAATAATGTCAGAATTGTAGTAATAAAGGGCTACTGGCAAGGGAGAAGGATTACACTGGCATGCATTTACATTCCACCTAAAACTGCTACAATGGAGCTTAATAAAATTCTGTGAAAAGTAATCCGTTTTCAGCAAGGAATATTACTTACAGGTGGGGACTAGAATTTGATTTGCAGCAGTGAAGATGTGCCTGGGAGCCCAGAAGGAAAAATATAACAAAGAAGGGTAGATTTTTGAAGAGATTTATGAAAATATTTGGCATGGAAGATGTGAATTCAGTAATAACAGTTCGGAGTCAATTTACATATTCCTCAAGATATAAAAACAGGGCTAGGCTAGACAGAATTTACATTTCAAAGGAACATGTGCATTTAATTGAAAGGCTTGATACTCCAAAACTATTTCTGATCAAGCGCCAATAACAGCTAAAATAAAAGCAGAGAGTAATAAAATAAAAATGAGACTTTGGCGCTTTCCCACCTATCTGCTGAAAAGAGAGGAATTTAAGGAATGGGTAGTGGAGATTTTTCAGGAGCTGTTAGAGAGGATAGAGGTTTATTTTGAAAATATAGCTAGCGAGTGGAATAAAACTAAGGTGGACTTTAAAAACAGTGTGGAAATAAAAGAGAGAGCTACAGCTAAGAAGTAACAAGTATGATTTAGCGGGAATGACATGTTACAGTACTGCAAAATACGGGGAATCTCACAGAACAAGAGGAGGATCAACTGCAGAATGCTAGGCAGAAAATAAGGGATTACCTCGATAATATGCACAAGCTTAGAAAAACTGCTGTTAAGCAACTGTTTTTGACAATACTACTAGAGCACAAGAACGTTTAGCACAATGACTCAGGCAACAGAAAGTAGAAAGGGCTGCCGTGAAACTTAGGGAGCCTATAACAAGGAAAGTAACAAGAGATCCTGTAGTGGTATTAAAAATATTTCCAAGGCTCTATAAAGCAGAGAAATGTGAAAATCGAGAAAAAATACAAATGGAAATGTTTATGGGGGGATTAAATATGCCAAGGGCAGAAGTAGATGAGTCGCAGTTACTCATGGTTAGCATAGGAGGAGATCAGATAAAAACTGTGATGCAAGTCCCCAGAAATAGTTGGTATTCCTGTGGAAGTTTGGAAGCTAGGAGTGAAAAAAATGATACAAATTTGGAAGGTTTTATTTAAGAGTATCTTAAAAGGAGACAAACTACTGTCCTGGAAGAAAGCAGTGGTAGCTGTAATACCTAAAGAGGGTAAAGATCCATCAGATCCAGCTTCATACAGGCCCATTTCAATACTAAACCATGACTATAAATTGTTCATGTCTATAATGGCGAAAAGAATTATTATTATTTATTTATTTCCAGTTTGATAACCGGGGAAGTCCACTGGGCTCGAAAGCCCGTTTTCAGTGGAGGCCCGGGGAGAAAAGCTCCATGATAATACAATGAAATAATACATTGCACACAAAAATACAAGCATACATTGATGATAATACAAGAATGGCAAAAGTAATGCCAAAACTGATGGATATGGATCAATGTAGTTTTGTGGAGTGGAGGCAAAGATCTGACAACATTAACAGAACAATGATGATCCAGAGGAAGCAGAATGTAAAAAATGCCATTGTTGTTGGTGGGTCTTGATACAGAGAAAGCATTTCAGAGTAAGCTAGCACTTTATGAGCAGGGCAACAGAAGCATTTGCATTTACTGAAAAAATATAAAGTTGATTATGAGAATATATGAAGTATCAAAGATGAAAATTACAGTGGGGGTGTTCTCTGATAATTTCTTCTTGGGAAGAGGAAACAGGCAGGGGTGTCCTCTTTCCCCTTTATTATTTGCATTACATTTAGAACAACTGGCAAATAAAATAAGAGACTCAGGACTTAGAATAATTGATATGGTAGTCAAGTAAAGCTGGCTTTATTTGCAGATGATATTTTATACCTGACAAAACCAGAAAACGACATTCACAATGTTGTGGAACATTCTGAGACAGTTTCAGATATTTTCAGGATACAAAATTAATGAAGCTAAGACAAAAGCAATAGCAGTAAAAGATGTACCCACACATGAACTAGTTCAGGAATACTCATTTATGGGGACATGATAATATGAAGTATTTAGGAGTATGGATTAAAAATTAGTCTTGTGTGGCAAGCTAAGGGCATGTGAGAAGACACTAAAAAGACAATAAAACAATTGAAAAAATGGAAATTGTGTTATATGGATATAGATAGCAAGATACAACAGTCAAAATGTTTTAGTCCCTTTAGTCTTATACACAGGTCAGACATTTTATCAAGCAGAGGAGAAGGTGTGGGTAGCAATTAATAAAGAGCTGAAAGACTATCTGGGAGGGGAAGACAGCAACAGTCAAGTGGGATAAACGATTCTTCCAGTAGAACAGGGCAGATTGGGATTACCTAATTTGAAGGGATATTTCAGAGCTACACAGTTAAAGACTCCTACACATAGCAAAAGCAGAAAATTATAACTCAAAGTGGAAAGGGATGATGATGAAACTGTGTGTGTGTGTGTGTGTGTGTGTGTGTGTGTGTGTGTGTGTGTGTGTGTGTGTGTGTGTGTGTGTGTGTGTGTGTGGAGGGGGGAGGGGTTCAAGAAACAAGAAGAGATTGGGATTTTGGATGCAGGCCTTTAAGGAGAACGGAAAGTTGTGTAAATTCTTACCATAACCATAGATGTCTTTCTCTTCCATGTTGCAGTATTCACTAGTGGGTTTACCCTTCTTCCGAAAAGCTTGTCTGCACAGATTCCCAAAGCTTTTCCCATCCCAGATGGTGCGTCAGATGTCTGAAGTGTTAGCAGGTATGTAGGCCATAAATGTGACGTTTGCGTACACTGACCCCCAGAACCAAGGAAGCCCCAAACAGAGCCACTCTTGATGGCCTAGCCTGTACAGAAGCTGAAGAGAGCAAGTGTAAGAATAAGAGGGGGATGGTGGGAGGGAAGGAATACTGCAACATTGACGAGAAGGACATCTATGGTTATGGTAAGATTTTACACAACTTTCCTATGTCCTTCTATTCCAATGTTGCAGTATTCACTAATGGGCGAGTACAAAAGCTCACTGCTGGCTGGGAGGTGGTCTGGATGAGGATTCCAGGAACCCATGAAGGACAGCACTAGCAAATCCTGCCATGGTCCTGGAGATGTGGTCCAACTTATAGTGTCTGCTGAAGGTGTGCACAGAGGACCAGGTAGCTGCTTACAGAATGGAGTTGATGTCTAAGCCTTTGAAAAAGGCTCCAGAGGAAGCCATGGCTCTTGTGGAACGGGCTCAGACATTGCCGGACAGTGTCTTCCCATGGGGTGTGTAACAAAAGGAGATGGCTCTAACAATCCAAGAAGAAATGGTTTGTTTTCCCACAGCTTTCCCCAGAGCCCTGGGGTGGAAGGAAAGAAACAGCTGGTCTGATTTGTGTAAAGGCTTGGTCTTGTGCAAAGAGAATCAAAGTTGCCTGTGAACATCCAGTGTGTGCAGGACCCTCTCACTGCCCCCCTGAGGGTTAGGAAAGAAGGTGGGTAGGTGAATAGCCTGATTCAGGGAAAGGTCACTGACCACCTTGGGGGTGAAGGAGGGATTAATCTTGAGGGTGACCCTGTCCATATGGAAAACTAGGAAGGGTAGGGTAGCCATAAGGGCTTGGAGCTCCGAGACCCTCCTGGCTGAGGTCAGAGCTACTAGTAGTACTGTCTTCTAAGTGCAAAATTTCAAGTCAGCCTTGTCAGCTGGTTGAAAGGATGGCAGAGTAAGTTTTTCTAGGACACAGTCAAGGTCCCAGGAAGGAGGGGTCAGTTTTGTGGGGGGGGTCTTAAGTGTAAAACACCCTTTAGGAATAGCTTGGCTAGACGTCTGGAAGCTAGCAGAGGTTCCATAGGCAAGCAGGCAGAAATGACAGACAGGTGTGCTTTTAAGGAGGAGTAAGACAACTCTGTCCTTCAGAAGTTCACACAGGTAGGACAGAACCAGAGGCAGGTCACTGTCCAGCGACTCCACCTGTCTTTTGTGACACCAGATAGAAAACCTTCTCCATTTCAAGAGATAAGATTTCCTTGTGTTGGGTTTCCTGGCCTCTTGCAGGACTGAGAGCACATCCTCGTTGTACAGGTGTCTGAAGGGAATCAGAATCCTATAAGCCACAGGAAGAGATGCAGGGATCTCCACTGTGGGTAAATTTGTGTCCCCTTGCGCTGTGTGAGTAGATCCACTGAGGGTGTGGGGGGGGGGGGGCTTGTGGTGAGTGCCCTTGGAGAGATGAAGGAGTAGGGGGGACCAGTGCTGCCTTGGCCAGTAGGAAGTCACCAGCAAGACTTTTAGTGAGTCCTGCTGAATTTTCAGTACGACTCCCTGGATCAGAGGGAAGGGGGGAAGGCATACAGGAATCTCCTTCAAAGACATTAAGAAGGCATCTGTTTGCAGTGCCTTCGGGTCGTGAGCTCTGGAGTTGCCTGTTTGTGGAAGAGGCGAACAGGTCTACCTGTGGAATATCCCACCTGTGGATCAGATCTAGGAACATCTCTTGACAGCATCCATTCATGACTGTCTGAGGCAGTTCTGCTTAGGGAGTCTGCCTGACAATAGTGTTAGATGGGATGTAGGCTGCCTGGAGGGAGATCCTCTGGGAGGCAGCCAGATACCATATCTGTAGAGCTAGCCTGCAGAGGAAGTAGGACTTTGTCCCTCCTTGCTTGTTCAAGTACCACATCACTGTGGTGTTGTCTGCAAAGACCTTCAGGGTGCCCTGTCTGAGGAAAGGCTGGAAGGCCTGCAGGACAAAAGGAATGGCTGACATTTCCTTGATGTGCCAGTGTTTGTGTTCATCTGTCCACAAACTTTGCACCGTTCGTGTGTCCAGAGTCACCCCCCAGCCCAGATGTGAGGCATGTGTGTGCATGATTTGGGAAGGGGAGGGCATTTGCAGATGGAGGTCTGAGTTTTGGGCAACCTGGGCCAGCCACCACTTCAGTTCTTGGTGGAGGCAGGGGAGGATTGGGATCCTAAACTTGAGGGGGTGTGAGTGCTGGGTCCATACCAAGCGCAGATACCACTGCATTTTTCTCATGTGTAGCCTTGCCAGGGGTAGCATGGGAATTGTGGCTGCCATGTACCCAAGGAGTCTGAGGAATTCCCTCACAGTTAGGATGGGTGAGAGCAGGGCAGACTGTAGATGGTGGCTCAAGGAAAGTACTTTTTCTTCTGGTAGGAAGGCCATCCTGAGGTCTGTCCTGATTCTGCATCCTAGGAAGACGATGTATTGTGTAGGATTTAGTTGAGATTTGGGGAAGTTTATGAGGAACCCTACAGACTTAAGCAGGAGCAGGAGCTCCTTTGTGTGGGCGAGGAGGGTTTGTTTGTCTGCTGCTTGAATGAGAAGGTTGTCTAGGTATGGGAAAATTTGCTTTCAACTTGTCCTGCAGTAAGCAATGAGCAATGACTGGGGCTAGGCATTTTGTAAATACTCTTGGTGTAGTGGAGAGTCCAAAATGCAAGGCACAGAACTGAAAATGAGAGGAGCCTGCTTTGAATCAGAGGAATTTCCTGGATGACGGTTTTATGGGAATGTGCAGGTAGGCTTCCTTGATGTTAAGGGTCACCATGAAGGCCTGAGAAAGGAGGAGGGGAAAGAGAATGGGAAGTGTTATTATCCTGAAGGAGGGGACCTTCAAGAAGAGGTTGAGATGGGAACAATCTAGGATGGGTCTCCATGGTCCTTCTTTACGGGGCACCAGAAAGAGTCTGGAGTAGAAGCCTTTCCCTCGAGCTGAGGGGGGACTAGTTCGATGGTGCCTTGGAGTAACAGCTTGTTTAGGACTTCAGGTAGGAGGGACCCTTGAAGAAGGGGGTGGAAAAGGGATAGGTAGTCTAAGAGGAGGAGAGATCCAAGACATGAAATAACCCACCCTCGGGATTGTCAATACCCATTTTTTGGATGTCACTAGGGCCCATGCAAGGAGGCAGTGAAAGAGCCAGGAAGATAGAGATATGGTGGGAGGAGGTGGGGGGAAAGGGAGGCACGCATTCAGACACTGCCTCCCCTTTCTGGAAAGGGAGGTCTCTGGGAAGTTGTCTGAGGAGTGCTAGGCTAAGTAGATTGGCTCCTTTGGGGTCTTCTAGACCTGGAGGAAGCAGAGGGCCTAGATGCTTTCCTTATGAATTGTGTCTTAACCGGGTAGTTTCTCTGGAACTTTGGGATTGGAGAGACAAGGAGATGCTTCAGGTCTTGGAGTTCTTTTCCTTTTTGTTGGAGTGACCTGAAAAGGTCAGCCACCTTAGTGACAACAAGGGCAGTCATCCAAGGGTGCATTCCAAGAATTTGGCCTTTAAGTCATCAGGGAGGGGATGTAGATGCAGGCAGAGGCCTCAGCTGCATCATACGCACACCTGAGAGAGTGTTTATTAACTTGAGAGATGACCCAAAGCAAGGAAGGCAGGGATGCCTTTGCAGCACAGTCAGGGATATCACTGAGATCTTTAGAGGCTTTGTCTAGTAAAGTAAAGGAGTATTTGGCCATGTGTGACTGGTAATTTGCTGCCCTAAAAGCTGGGGTAGCAGAAGTGTAAATCTTCTTTCCCCACCTCTCCATAGCCTTGCTGTCTTTAGCTGCAGGCAGGACAGTGGTATTAAGGAGAAGTTTGGTTGCCCTATCAGTAGCAACAGAAACAGTAACTGGGTCTGCTGGAGGGCACTTGAGTAGGAATTTCTCTGCCTCAGGTACCCTGTATAATCTGTCTGCCCTTCTAGGGGCAGGTAACTGGCAATCTGGATTCAAGCATGCTGCAGCAAAAGCATCCAAGAAGGCAGGCTGGACAGGTGGAATAGGAGCCGGGTTAGGAGATTCCATCTGGATCAGGTCATACAATCTTTTTTGGGCCTCAGACAAGTCTGAGCAATCCCATTTAAAATGTTCTTTCATAAGGTTGACTGTGTCCCCGAAGGTAAGGTCTTCCACAGGGGAGTCAGGTTCTGCAGAGGCTTCTAACGGGGATCCATACCCCAGAGGGGAAGAAATCTGTGAAGAATAGGACAAGGAATCCTCTAAGGAACCAACATTTCCTCCTCTGCAGGGTGGCCAGGTGTTCTCTCAGGCAGGAGAGGCCTTGAGTTGACAAGAGGTGGGGCAGCCGAATAAAGGTCTGCAGTAGGTCTAAGGGCCAAGACGGCATTGTAGAGGCTCTGGCTGAAGGCCTGCCAGTTGGGCCAGGCTTACGGGGTTGGCGGAATATGCCTCATCTTTTGTTTCTTCTTGGTAGGTCTAGCTGGCGTCTGGCTGGGGGTAGGCCTGGAAGTCACAGAAGGAATGGCAGAGGCCTGGTCCAAAGTGCCCATCTCATCAATGATTGCCCCCCGGTATCTGAATCAGGCACCGGGATATCCTCCCCAGATGTGTCTGCTCTGGACTGTGCGGCTTCCTGATAGGTACCAGCTTTATCCGAAGTGGCAGATGCCGGTTCCTCGGCCAAGCTGATGAAGGGTATAGGCTGAGAATAGGCAGAGGGAGGCGCAGTGGAAGTAGATGGCCGCGTGGGCTTGGCCCTCTTCCTGGGTGGTTCGGATGGGGTGTCGGAGGCGGCTTCCATACCGAGGGCAATCTGCCTGAGACAATGGTTTTCAAGGTATAAGTCTAGGGCCTGAAGTCAGCGAAGAAGGGTCTTAGGGACGAACGACTTACAATGGCGCAGCTTTTATAATCGTGATCCCTGCCCAAACAAAAGAGACACTGGTCATGGGTGTCTTTATAGAGAATTTGACGACCACAGTTGCACTTGCTCTTACCAGATATTAACAGACTATAGTACTACAAAAAAAGGACTAAAATAATCCCCAACGGGGTACTTACCTTGATGCGAAACTAATCAAGACTTCCGCGAGTAGCAGGAACACCTGGCGTATGGCTGGCAGCTGAAATTTCTGAGGGCTGGTGCACAGAGACATCACATTTATGGCCCACGTACCTGCCAACATATCAGACGTCCGACGCACCATCTGGGACTGGAACAGCTTTGGAAACCTAGTCGGACAAGCTGATCGGAAGAAAGGTAAACCCACTAGGAAATGCTGCAGCACTGGAATAGAAAGACAGCAACAATATTCATACAGAATATTATAGCCTTAAACTAGCAGAAAGTATTCTAAGAACTAAACCAACATGGGAATGGAGAAAGAAGACTCTGCGGAATAGGATGACTGCATTTAGGGAAACAGACAATAAGCAAGAGGGAATTGGTATTTACTGGATAAAACTGGCAAAGGAACCAAGGTATTAGAAGCAAATAACTAGAAAGGGAAGGATGATAGAATGGAAGACGCCAAGAACTTATTTGGACTGCAGGTTAGAGATTGCCTTCTCTATCAAGGATTGATATCAGAGTATAGGCAAAGAGAAAGAAATAGGGAATTCTAAATGAAAGACCAACACTGGTAGAGTTTTTAATAGAATTCAGAACAGAAGCTGCCATTAAAAAAGGAATAATTAGTACAGCATATACATTATAGCATGACAACTATAAGAATTAGAGGAGGTTAGAAAGGATTGTGAAGAAAGATTGGATAAGCACTTCAAAAAGAGACAATGGGAGTATATATGTATGTCTCCCAAATATGCAATAAAATCTAGAATATTTAAGATTTTGCCCTGGAAATGTTTACATAGATATTATTATACCCCAAGCAGACTCCAGAAAAATTTTCCTAAGGCTGACAGCAAATGTTGGGAGGTGTGAATGGGAAGAAAGAGGTAACTGGGAACATATTTTCTGGGAGTGCGGTGAGCTGGCAGACTTTAGGGATTCCCTGCAGGATGCACTATCAGAGATGACAGGTGGGCAGATTGGTCTGACGAGGGAGATGATTTTTCTGAGCTATGATACAGAATCGGAATAGCCTCGTAAGGCCCTGCGGTGTCTAATAATGGTTGCTGCCAAAAAAACAATTACTAGAAAATGTAAATCAAAATCTAAACCAAATATACTTAAAGTAGTGAATATAGCAGCAAAGATAAAATAACTGAAACTGAGATTTTTAGAAAAAGGCAGGAGCAAACTACACAGAAAAAAAATGGGAACTGTGGGAACAATACATATAAGGGAGACATAAGGTTTAAAAGTAATTTAGTGTAGTATGCCATTCTTTCTATGTGGGTATGACTACATACAACAGGTTGAGGGATCGTGTAAGAGAGCCTATATGATATTTCTAGACAAGCTGAAATAAATGCAATAGCAAAACATATTTTAGAGAAAGACAAAGAACATATTTTTAAATTTATGGTTATTGAAAGTATACCCCCGGGATATAGAGGGGGTGACATGAGGAATAAGGTTGAAACAAAAGAGTTGGACTGGATTATTACAATACATGCTAATATGGGGAAGGGATTTAATGAGAAGATATCCATTAAGCCCATATTGTTGAATAGACTACTTCCAAGGTAATCCACACAAAATTTTATGTTTTAATATAGTAGATACTTACATTTTTTATTTGTATCTTAAATGTTTTATATCTATATTAACCATGGTTATCTTATGCAATATATTCATTTAATGGAATATGATATGATATACGGGTGACTTACCACTTCAAAAAAACTTTTTTCAAGTTTAATTGCATTGATTGTTCCATTGGTTGATGTAGATTTAAATAGTTGATGGGGAAGGATCCGTTTGCCTGTATCACTATCTGGTTTTGGATTATTATAGTTCGACAATTGTAGCTCATTGTGTGTTGCCATGTTTTGTTCGTTAGAAGTTAAAAATAAATAAAAATAAAACCTTTTTCCTAAGAATGAGGTTCCACAGGCTGCTGAGTTGGTAAACATTTAATGGTCTTGCAAGAATATTCAAATAAGGGGCTAACCTCCAAGCTTTGGGATTGGCTCCTTGTTTTTCTATCACCCAGATTTTCCGATAATCCTCTCCCATGGACTTTCCGACCACTGTGTGTAACTGCCTTTAAATAAGTGACCTTTTGAATGTAACATATGAAAACAAGAACACTTGTCCATCTACCTATAACTGAATAAACTACTGGAAACTTCAACAACGTGTCTTTACTCCTACCATAGAAAGGGTAATAGAGAGAAAGTCTCCTAGAACTGCTAGCTAAAGTGATTTTATCCAGGCTAATCCTTTATACTCATTAGTCCTGTCACCCTCTGGGTCACAGGTGGTATACCAGACTTCACAAGAGCCCTCTGGATTACTTCTGTTTACTAAACTAAAGGGAGGAGAAAGGCATAATCTTTCACTAGTCATTCAAAGGATAGGGCTCTCACTATACGTTTCATTTCACAGGCAACAAATGAGATCTGAGGTAATTCAGAAGGGAAAGAAGAAGTGTGCAGGGAAGATGTCAGAGCTCTTGGATCCAATACTCTGGTATAAGGTGTTGAGATCGGATCCAACTAGATGCAACATCCCACATGTTGAATCAGATAAAAACAGACATTGGATCTGAAGTTACATACTTACCATAACAATAGATCTGTGTTGTCTGCTTCCCTCCTTCCTCAATGTATGGGGTCTTTGATTCCCACCTCGGATTCACCTTTGGCCACTCTAGACTTTGGATCCAAAGCACATGCTCCTTCCTTTACCGATACTCACCATCCTGCCCAACATTACCTCAGACTGAGCTTGCCCAAAACCCCATAACAGCTAAGATCCTACAAATAAAATAAACAGATTCCTTAACAACAAAATTCTGCTTATATTCTACTCTGGAGCTGAACGTGCACGTGAATGAATCCTGGAGACTGACCATACCATCATACCAGAAACCAAGATAATGAACTCCAAACATATGGAAGGGGGGAAAAGGGAGGGGGAGTGAGGAAGGGTAGAAGCAGGCAACACAGATCTATTGAAATGTTAAGTACACAACTTTCGTATAAAATGTCTCTTCATACGTTCCTCAATATATAAAACAGAGTCACCAACTAATGAAGTCTTGGGGTGGTCTCATGGAAGGATACTCCAGAGGACAGCTGAATGAAAGGCAGCTTTATCTCTGGACAGCAAATCCAATTAATAATGAGAAATGAAAGTATGAGCATTGGACAAGCTGCTGCAGAGTAAATATCTATAGAGACTGTTGAGGAAAATAAGTGTCAGATGTAGATACAGAAGATCTAGAAGAATAAACTTTGACAAGTTTGGGCAAGGTCAGACCTTTCTCCTGGAATTCATACAAGATGTGGTCAAACAGCTACTACCTAGATCACGTCACTTTAGAGACTTCTTCGCCCAGTTTAGCTTTTGAAAACAAGAAACAGTTGTTCAGACATTCTAATGTTCTTGGTACAGTGGAGATATCAATAAAGCTGACAATGCACAGCCATCAGATGCAATATGTACTCCCCTTTATCAGTACACCTGTGGAACAGAACTGGGACACTAATGGATTGGTTTTGTGAAGTCTCAGCCTCTACCATGGGGATGAAAGATGCGTTTGTCTGCAAAGATGCCCTATCCTTATGGAAAACTAGATAAGACTGAGAATATAATTTCTGACACTCTGAAATGACGTGATTGCCACCAGGAACAAGGTTTTCCTGGCTAGAAATTTAAAATCCACCTTATCTCCAAGTTCAAAGGGATGTTTAGAAATACCTTGTAGTAATATAATTCTGTCCACAGAAAGAGCAGTGTAGAACAGAGTGTAGTGTGTGCGCTATATCTTTAAGAAGCATACGAGCCTGTACGTGCATGTATAAATTTCAGACATGTGCATTCCCTAGTGCCACTTTCTAGAAGCAGCCAGAGAGTGAGCATGCATGATCACAGTCCTTAGTTTGTACACAAGTTACTTAAGTTATAGCCAGTAAGCCTCTATAGTGATGTGTTTGTATGAAATAAAGCTGCTTGAACAGAATCCACAAAGATTTGTTTATTCGTGTCCTAACACGAAAGCAACATGGTGTCAGAAGCGGGATGGAAGAAAGAAGAATATTCTGAGCCATGAGATGTAAAGATGACAGTGAAGGCAAAAGAGAGAGAAAAGAGCACAAATGTAACAAGAAAGAATCAAAGGTAATGAAAAATAACACAAAATATTTACGCGATGCAAAAGATGGAAAAGTACAGTTTTGTACCTACCATAAATGTAGATGTCCGAACTGGATAGCATCTGCAGTCATAACAACTGGGTTGTCCTGTCGTCAGGCAGCCCTTCAGTCGGCCGGATTCCAAAGTCCGGGTCCGGCTTCGGCTGATGTTGCACTTCATCCGACGTCATCTCTGTTGGTCTTCGGGTATAAAGGCATCAGCCGACGCCATTTTCCTCAGTGTTTCTTGCCCCAGATGCCAGAAGCCCTCTTGAAGGCTAAAATTTGGATAGATGCCAATGTTTCCAAAAAGATATAGGTAAACACAAAATAAGCATGTATGTACATATATACAAACAAATACACCATAAAGACTCCCCACCAGCTAGCTATTAGGAGGGTAAACACCCTAGGAGTACCACAGAGGGGAAGGAGGGAGGGTAATCCTGACTGCAGATGCTATCCAGTTCGGACATCTACATTTATGGTAGGTACAAAACTGTACTATGTCCTTCATGGATGCATCTGCAGTCATAACAACTGGGAAGAATACCATAGCCAACTAGGGGAGGAGGATAAAAGTAGATTATGGTGTGTTTAGGATCCCTTGCAGTACAGCAGTGGCAAACCCTGCTCGGGATCTGGAAAATAGGGGCAAATTATAATGCTTGGCAAATGTATGCACGGAGGTCCAAGTAGCCGCCTCAATAATGTCTTTGGTTGCCACTCCTCGTAAGAAGGCTGTGGTAGTGGCTGTTGCCCTTGTAGAATGAGGTCTTATGTTCTGTGGAATTGGTTTTCCATGAAAGGAGTAACAGAATCATATGCAATTTCCTATCCATTTGGAGATTGTCTGTTTGGAAATAGCTTTTCCTTCCCTTCCTGTTGCATAGGCTACAAAAAGTTGGTCAGTCTTTCTGCTACTTATTGTTCTGTCCAAGTAGTAGCGTAGCTGTCTATGTACATCCAAGGTATGCAGTATTCTTTCCCCTCTGTTTTGTGGGTTGGGAAAGAAGGTAGGTAGGTGGATTGCCTGGTTTAAAGACACTCTGGATACCACCTTAGGCATAAATGTAGGATTAGTCCTCATGGACACTCTATCTTGGTGGAAGATTAGGAAGGGTTGCACTGCCATTAAGGCCTGTAGTTCTGAAACCCTCCTTGCTGAAGTAATTGCCAGTAGGAAAGCAGTTTTCCATGACAGGTGTTGTAGGTCTGCTGTTGCTGCTGGTTCAAAGGGTGAAAGTGTCAACTTTTCTAGCACAAAGTTTAAGTCCCAAGCTGGTAATGGTGGTTTCCTTGGAGGTTTTACATTCTTGATTCCTCTGAGAAACTGTCTGAGCAAAGGGTGCGAAAAAACAGGTGGATCAAAGCTGTATTCTGCTGAAATAGCTGATGCATGTATCTTGATGGAGGAGTAGGACAGGCCTGAATGAAGAAGTTCGCCAGATACTCCAGAATGTTAGGCATATCTATGTTTGACACATCTTTTCCTCTTTCAGTACTCCAAATGACAAACCTTTTCCATTTTCCAGCATAGTTCCTTCTTGTTGAAGGTCTGCGTGCTTCAAGAATAATGTATTTAACTCTTTGGGAAAGTTCTGGATTAGCTGCTGCTATGTGATGTTCCATGCAGTCAGTTGCAACGTTTTTAGGTTTGGATGTATGATGCTGTAGTTGTTCTGAGTTAACATCAAAGGCATCAGGGTATTGGCCACATATTGTTCGAGACATGCTCCTCAGCAGTGGGTACCAGTGTTGTCTTGGCCAGTTTGGAGCTATCAGGATTATCCTTGGACGTTCTTCCTTGATTTTTAGTGGTACTTTGTGTATCAAGGGAAGAGGTGGGAATGCATATGCTGTTAGGCCTTTCCAGCTGAAGGAGAGTGAATCCACTTTCCATGCTAGTGGGTGGAATGTCCTTGTGCAGAATTTTTTGAGCTGGTGATTGAGAGGTGATGCGAATAGATCTATCTGAGGCATTCCCCATTTCTTTGAGATGGTCTTGAAGATGTCCGGGTGCAGCTTCCATTCGTGGGCATCCGATGTGGTTCTGCTTAATATATCTGCTAGAGTATTTTCTTTTCCCGGTACAAATATTGCTTGTAACTGGATGTTGTAGCTGAGTGCTAGGGTCCAGAGCTCCAAAGTCATTCTGCATAGGGGGTATGAATGAGTGCCTCCCTGTTTGTTGATGTACCACATGACTGTGGTATTGTCTGTCCTTATCATCAACTGGCCCTCTTTGAGAAATGGTCTGAACTTTTGGATTGCCAGTTTTACTGCCAGCATTTCTTTTAGGTTGATGTGCAGGTGAAGTTGATCCTGTGTCCACAATCCTTGCACGCATTTGTCCAGCATGTGGGCCCCCCATCCAAGGTCTGAAGCGTCTGTTGTGATGGTCTGGCTTGCTTGACATCTGCGAAAGGGTAGGCCTGGGTTTGACTGGCATGCCTGAGCCCACCATAGGAACTCCTGTTTTAAGCATGGAATTAGTGGGATTTCTGTTTCTAGGCTGTGTCTGTGTTGGGACCATAAATTCTTTAGGTACCACTGTAGTTTTCTCATATGTAGTCTGGCAAATGGGACCAAGATTATGCATGATGCCATGAAGCCCAAGGCCTGCAGTACTTTTCTTGCTGTTAACTTGTTCAGTTTTGTTAGTGCCAAGAAGTAAAGAGGGAGTTCTTTTGTTTTTCTGTAGTTAGGAATGCCATTTGTCTTACTGTGTCCAATTCAGCCCAAGAATGTCCTTGTTTGGGATGGTATCAGCCTTGAGTTTTGTAAATTGACTGTGTATCCCAGTGCTTGTAGCAAGTAAATGACCCTTTGTAAATCTGTTGTCAGCTTGCTTTTGTTGTCCCCTTGTAGCAGGCAGTCGTCCAGGTATGGGTAAATTTGGATTCCCTGTAGTCTGCAATGGGCGATTACTGATGCCAGGCATTTTGTGAATACTCTGGGCGCAGTAGATAAGCCAAAGGGCAATGCTGAGAATTGATAGTGCTCTGATCCTGCAAGAAATCTGAGGTATCTTCTGCAGATTGGTCGAATGGGGACGTGCAGGTATGCCTCCTTGAGATCTAGAGTTACCAGCCAACACTCCTTGCCCAGCATGGGAAGAAGTTGCTGTAGGGTCAGCATTTTGAATTTTGGGACAATGATGTATGTATTTAAGGTGGACAGGTCGAGAATTGGTCTCCAACTTTTTGCCTTTCTTGGAACTAGGAATAGTCTGGAGTAGAACCCCTTTCCTTGCTCTGCTGTTGGCACTCTTTCCACAGCTCTCATGTTTGCTAACTCCATTATCTGTTGTAGAGCCTCTGTTTTTGATTTGGAGGTAGATTTGGCATTCCTCTTTTGACTGGTAAAGTGTGGAAGTGGAACCGGTAACCTTGATCTATGGTTTGTAAAATCCACTTGTCTTTTGTTATGTAGTGCCAGTTCTTTGAAAATAAGGTTAACTTTCCGCCTAGAGGAGCTGCTATTTGTTCCCTGGTAGGCGGATTTAGGTTAAGTCACTGTGGTTGTGTTGATGTAGTGGCAGTGGTTGTGTCTGTGCCTCTGTTGTTACCTTGCCACTGTTGTCCTCTGTAGGCACCTCCTCTGGATTGGTTTCTGCCTCTGGAGCGTCTATTCCTGCCCCTTTGAGATCTTGTGGAGTCAGGAAAGGACCAATTTTGGCAGGCCAGTTCCTGCTAAACCTTGGGGTTGAACCTGCAAGAAATCTTTAACCGTTTGAACAGATTTTGCCTTTTCTTCCATTTTCTTCATAACCTGCTGGGCAGGTGTACCAAACAAACTTGTCTTATCCATAGGAGCATCTAGCAACTTAGCTTTAACATGGTCCGGTAAAGCTTGCTCCTTTAGCCATGCATGCCTTCTTATCACTGTGCCAGTCATGGCTGATCTAAATGAAGCCTCCAGTGCATCATAGCCACATTTTAAGGAATGGTTACTAACCTGTTGTATGTTATTTACCATTTCTAATACATATTTCTTATCAAGAGATTCATCAGTGGTTAGCTTTTTAGTTAGCTGATCAAGCATAAACTCTTGGTATTGTATCATGTGAAACTGACAGTTTAAAGCTCTAGCTGAGAGAGTAGCTGAAGTGTAGACCTTTTTACCCCATCTGTCTAATGACCTTGCTTCCCTTTCAGAAGGAATAGGGTTTTTAGCTATGGTCGCGGCTACTGCCTTGGGACCCTGGGATATAGTTTGGGGTCTGCAAGTGGGGCCTTGTAAAGGTGGTGATGAGTATCTGGCACCCTGTAAAATCTGTCTGGTTTGGCAGGGGCTGGGGGTAAAGAATCTGGAGCGGGGCAGACATCATTGAAAGCATCATCCACCACAGAGAGAACAGGAGGTATAGCTAAGGGCCTGTGCTGTGGGAGGTGCAGAAAGGTCCTTAGTCTTTTTCTGGAGTCTGAAAAATCCTGTTGCTGCCATTGGAACTGCTCTCGCATGGCATGTAAGGTTTCCCCAAAGGAGAATTCTTCTGGTGGGGAAGCAGCTGGAATGGATTCTTCAGCATCAGAATCTTCAAAATTGGAGAAAGGAGCCTCTGGCTGGTCAGTTATGTCTGATTCATCTGCAGAATCATCAGAGGACACTGGCTCAGGGGGCTCTGCCCTAGGTCTCTTGTCTGGGGACTGAGAGGCCCTGTCTGGGTGAGATTGAGATCCTCTAATTAAGGAAATTAAATCTTCTGCCAAAGTAAGCATTTGAGAACTAGAAGAGGGCCTGGTTGTGGGGGGTTTAACAGGCACTGTTTTGGTAGTCTTGGCTGCTTTAGCCCTGGCGAAGGCCTTAATGGACATGGCTGCTGGAGGCCTAGCAGCACCACGTGCTGGGGTAGAGACATCCAAGGGGATGGTGTCTGATAAGTCAGTGGCAACCACCGTAGTGGATAAAATTTCTGAGGCTGATTCAAGAGTGGTAGCAGGGGCCTCAGTTGTAGAGATAGATTCAGCTGTACTTTGATCAGTTTTCTCGGTTTCAGCCGAAACCGAAACACTCGCGGTTTGCTTAACCATGGTTTCGGCCGAAACCGCGGACCGCGAGTGTCGGTCTTTATCTTTGCGTTTTTTGGCAGATTGAGTAGTCGGAAGATCCGACGGCATAATGTACGCAAAATCAGAACCGAAAAACTGTTCTGCAAACTCCGACCGACGCCTAAGCGTTCGTCGGTTGAAAGAAGCACAGGCCGAACAGGCTGCTACGTCGTGGGCTGGGCCTAAACAAGGCAGACAATAAGAGTGGAAATCCTTATGAGGTATTTGTTTCCCACAGGTTAAACAATTATTAACTTTTTCTGACATCGGCTGAGGCAAGAAAGAGTCCCCAACGGGGTACTTAGCTTTAGAAGTCTTGAAGTAGTATTCGGTGAAGTAATCTCTGGATCCGACCGACCGGCACTTGCGAACAGCTTCTGCTTGAGCCACGCGGCAAGAAAGACTGAGGAAAATGGCGTCGGCTGATGCCTTTATACCCGAAGACCAACAGAGATGACGTCGGATGAAGTGCGACATCAGCCGAAGCCGGACCCGGACTTTGGAATCCGGCCGACTGAAGGGCTGCCTGACGACAGGACAACCCAGTTGTTATGACTGCAGATGCATCCATGAAGGACATCAAGGGAGATTTACAAGGGTATAAGCCGCATTATCAGGCATGCGGAAAGTACAAAAACGCTTGTTAACTAAAGAAAATGTTTAAGATGGATGAAACAATTAACAGTAAAGCACAAAACAAGTATACTCAAAAAATGCAAAACAGCACACTGTAAACTCAGAACTGAAACAAAAGCAGTTCAAAGACTCCACTGGCAGCAAACTAGGTTAAGGAACAAACCTAGAAGGTTGTATTGTCACATAAAATCCTTTATTTGCTGAAAATAAAAAATCAGGTTAGCGCTTTCGTTTAAACCATATGTTAAACTTCATCAGACAGTTAGTAATTTTGAAATCACTTCCTATATAGACTTCCTTTAGCACTGATTGGTGAATCAACTCATGAATATTAATAACATTTAAATACTTCATCTTATCAATATAAAACACACATTCTAAACAGCACCTGCCTGCTACTCTATTGCTTTCAAGCGAATAGTGAACTGTAAATAGAATTATTAACTTCTTATACATATATGCACAGTAAAAGACCACTACTAGAACATTTTTATGTAATAACATAATTCTAAAAATATATGTTCTATACTCAATAAAAAACTATACATAGTTCTGAATGACTTCATGTCTGATTAAAGAAGTGTTGCTTAGGTCACTACACCAATAATCAAACGCGCACACTTTTTAATATGTTAAAAAAATAAATGCATATAAATATATATTAAATAAGTTAAACATTGAATAAATATGTAAAAGTGTAAAACATAACGCACATTTTGATATTTTCATATTATATATATATATATATATTTTTTTAACAAACATTTTACATATATATATATATATATATATATATATATATGTTTTACACATTTATTTTTTTACACTTACATATTTATTTACTATAACTTAATATTTATATGCATTTTTTTACATATAAAATTCATTCAGAACTATGTGCAGTTTGTTTTTATTGAGTATAGAACATATACTTTTTAGAAGTATGTTATTATATAAATATGTTCTTGTAGTGTTTTTTTACTGTGCATATATATATAAGAAGTTAAGAATTCTACCTACAGTTCACTATTAGATTGATAGCAATAGAGTGGCAGGCAGGTGCTTTTTAGAATGTGTGTTTTATATTCATGAGATGAAGTATTTAAATGTTATTAATATTCATGAGTTGATTCACCAATCAATGTTACAGGAAATCTCTATAGGAATTTCAAGATTACCAACTGTCTGATGAAGTTTAACATATGGTTTAAACGAAAGCACTAACCTGATTTTTTATTTTCAGCAAATAAATGATTTTATGTGACAATTCAAACTTCTAGGTTTGTTCCTTAACCTAGTTTGCTGCCAGTGGAGTCCGTGAACTGCTTTTGTTTCAGTTCACAAAACAAGTATACTTAAAGCAAAACGAGTATGTTTAAAGCAAACAATGAGCATGTTTAAAGAAACTTGAGTGTGTTTTAAGGCAAAGTTGGGCATGCTTAGAGTAAAACGAACACAAGAAAAGTATGTTAGGCAGAAATGTTAGGCAGAAAAATGGCTTAAACAAACAAAACGAATATAATAAGAAAAGAAAAGGGCACATTACGCAAAAAATAAAGCAAAGCAAATGCATGTGTTTTGGGCAAGTGCTGTTTTTGAGCATAACTACAACTTTGTACTGTAGTAAGACATAACTAAAGTTATTTGAAGTATCTCAAGAGTATGTAAAAGTGCTTACAATGTGTGCTTATTACTATGCATGTATTTTCGAATAGGTTGTTGTGTGTAAAGTGCAACTATTTCATGCAATCCCGTCAAAGCATAGCTATTTCGAAAAGTTCTTGTGCTGGGTGTGTCTATTCACAAAGTGCGCCATTACAGTGTGCTTCTTGTACTTTAAAGAGTTGCCTAGCAAGGTACTTCCATTTTGGGGACATTTCAGTGTGCTGTATGCAGTTATTTGCAAAGTGCAATTACTTCAAAAAGTTACTGAGTTTTGGGAAACTGATGTTCAATTTATTCTCACTGTCCGATTGCTTAACATGTTTCTTACACCGATAAGAGGTGTTTTCTTGCAAAAGACGACATTACAAGAGTATTACAGTGCTCGTGTCAGTCACATCGTAAATTTCTCAAATGTTTCTTAAAGTGATGACAAGTGATGGTGCATGACTATCACTTCTGCCTTTACTGATAAAATTCCGAAAGTATAACAGGTGATGGTGTATTACTTTAGCATTTCTGCCTTTACCGGTAAAACTCTGAAAGTATCGAAAAGCCCGAGGTTTATTTCACAATGTTCAGCAAAGTACTTGAAAAGCCCAAGAAGTTCATTTTGCAAAGTCCAGTTATTCAAAAGTACTACGAGTTCATTCATTCGCATAACTCCGATAAGTCCAACGACAGTAAAAGTTCAGAACACGAAGGCATTGGGCAAGTACGGTTTATGCCAGAAACTTATGCATGTGTGTGTGAGTATATCTGTGCTTATTCGCAAGACCCATAGCTGGTATGTGTTAATATGGCAGATGGATTCCAAACACCCCTACCATTTGTGTTTGATCAGAATATTGCAGAGAACTGGAGAACTTTTGAGCAAGAGTGCAATATTTTCATACAAGCAGCTTATGCAGCTAGAGATGCACGCACCAGGGCATTCATTTTGTTAAACCTAGAAGGATCAGAGGACATAGAAGGAGAGCATTCATTTGTATATGCACCAGCAGTGTATGAAGGAGAAGGCGTAAACCGCCATACTGTTGTACAAGCTGAATCAAGGGAAGATCCTGAGTGTTTGAAGCTCAAGCTCAGAGAAATGTGCAACCCCCAGATGAATATTACATTAGAGAGGCATTTGTTTTACACAAGAGATCAGAAACGAGGGGAAACATTTGCAGGTTATATAACTGACGAGAAACAGAGCTAAAACATGTCGGTTTGGTGATATAAAAGATGAGATGATAAAGGACAAGCTTGTATGTGGTATTAATACTGTTGCTGTGAGAAAGATTTTACTTTGTGACAAAGACTTAATATTGAGCAAAGCAATAGAGATTTGTCAAATCCATGAGTTAACAGAAAAACGTACAAATATGCTTGCGAGTGACAAGAGCATGGTTTCAGTTGGATCCAGAGCA
Source organism: Protopterus annectens (assembly GCF_019279795.1). Lineage (NCBI taxonomy): Eukaryota > Metazoa > Chordata > Ceratodontiformes > Protopteridae > Protopterus > Protopterus annectens. Next base: position 65,279,751 of record NC_056728.1, read on the forward strand.
AACGTAGATAGTAAGCAACACATAGCAAACAAGAGGAGACCTAAGCATGCGGCAGCCACAGGGTTTCCAAAGAAGGCACAAAGCTTTCTAGAAAGTTCTAAAAAGGGCGCAACTACCAGCTCAATGCAACACAGACAATAAATCAGCAAAACCCAAATCTAGCTTTATTGTTAACTGTCACAACTGTGGTGCGAATCATGAGTCTAAAAGAGAGAAGTGCTTACTATATGGTCAGCAATGTTACAAATGTAAAAAATGGAATTATTTCCAAAAGTTTTGTAAATCAAGTAAGGCTCACACAGTTGAACAGTTGAAAAGAAGTGTCATACAAAACAGCAAGTAGATCAAGTAGAGCCAACACAGTCAGCTTTCTATGTAGATGGTGCATCAGTGATTGGTGAAAGAGTTGATGCAGTAAACTTATTAACAAGAAGTGAAGTGTTTAGTACTGTCCGGATCAATGGTAAATTCACAGAGCTCAAAGTACACACTGGGTCAAAGTGTAATGTTATATTAGTGGACACATTTGCAAGAGTGAGAACTAAAGAACAACTCAATGTAACAGAAGTGCGAGACTTGTTGCTTATGGAGTTGAAGAAATTCAAACCAAAGGTTCAGTGATGCTTTCATGTTATTTGGCCAAGAACTGTTACAACTTGTTATTCTACGTAGTTCGAAGACCAGTGCAATCATTATTAGGTCTCAAAGACAGTTTAAGAATGAATCTGGTTTCTTCTGCTAAAGAAGTTCATTATGTGAGTGAAGTTCTAAGTTCTAATTTCTCCAAAGCTATTTTCTCAGAGTATGCTGATGTTTTTGATGACAAATTGGGCAAACTTCCAGTTGTGTATTCCATGAAGTAAGACCCAGAGATTACTTCAGTAGTCATGAAGAGTTCCAACAGCAATGCAAGATAAAGTTAAAGCTCAGTTGGATAAGATGGTGCAACAATGCGTGATTTGTCCAGTCACAGAACCAGAGTGGGTGTCATCCATGGTAGCTCCTCACAAAAAAGGCTCAGATGAAATCAGAACATGCACTGACCCAAGAGATCTGAAGAGAGCATTAAAAAGAATGCATCATCCAATGCGCACAATCCAAGAAGTTGCAGCTCTAATACCGAATGCCACTGTATTTTCTGTTATGGATGCAAAGAATTCATTCTGGCAAGTGATGCTTGACCGCAAATCCTCATTTCTAAATACTTTTGGTACTCCATTTGGCAGATAGAGATTCCTAAGGATGCCATTTGGAATAAATTCTCCAAGTGAAGATTTTCAGAGTGCAATGGATCAAATTTTTTCAGGTTATCCTTGTGCCATAACAGTTGATGATTTATTAGTTGGAGGCAATGGTGAAGCGGAGCATGACAGAAACCTTAAGAACGTTCTAGACCGAGCATGTGAAATGAACTTGAAGCTCAATCCTATGAAGTGCAAATTCAGACTTCCAGAAGTTACGTACATAGGTCATTTGTTTACAAGTACAGGCTTGAGACCTGACCCGACCAGGCAAGCAGCTATTCTAAGAGATGTCACTGCCAGACAATGTACAAGGTTTACAGCGTTTTCTGGGCATGGTCGTCTATTTATGCAACTTTATTAGATCAGTGAGTTGACAGCACCTTTAAGAGCGCTAAAGTACAGTTGTGTACACTTACCATAAATGTAGATGTTTGAGTGTATTCACTGTTTCAGTCATTACATCTGAGTTACCTGCTTGCAGATAGCCCTCAGTCAGCCTAATTAACAAAGTCTTGGGTCCTGCGTCCGTTGCTGTCCCTTCTTCCATGAAGTCAAGTCATCAGGGGTATAAAACATGCAGCCGATGCCATTACATCAGTTTTTCTTGCCCCAGATGTCAGGAGTCCCCCTAATGGGAAGCAATTAAATATAAAATTACAATGCTATACCTCCAACAAAAAAGCAAATACATCAAAATGGCTTTTAAGCATAGTAAAGGAAAGTACAGGTATAGCCAAAAGAAGTTAGGGGGCTGGAGGGAGGGTAACCAGGACTGCAACAGTGAATACACTTGAACACCTACATTTATGGTAAGTGTACACAACTGTACTATGTTCTTTGAGTTTCACTGTTGCAGTCATTACATTTGGGTAGATTCCCAAAGCTATGGTTGGGAGGAGGAATTTAGATAGCATTAGGACCAGCTATAAGGCCCTGCAAGACTGCAGTGAAAAAGCCAGCTCTGAATTTAGAGAAAATTGGCAAATGATAATGCTTGGTGAAAGTATGTACAGAACTCCAGGTAGCAGCTTCTAGGATGTCCCTAGTAGGGACGCCTCTGAGAAAAGACTGTAGAGGTAGATGCAGCCCTGGTGGAGTGAGGTCTGATCCCCTGGGGGATAGGTTGTCCATGGTGCTTATAGCAGAAATTAATGCAATGGCCTATCCATTTAGAAATGGTTTGCTTTGAAATAGCCTTCCCCTCTACCCCTGCAGCAAATGCCACCAGCAGTTCAGATTTCTTTTGAGGTTTAGTCCTGTCCAAGTAGAATCTAAGTTGTCTGCGCACATCTAAGGAATGCAGTATCCGTTCCCCTTTGTTCAATGGATTGGGAAAGAAGGTTGGCAAAGGAATGGACTGATTAAGAGCCACACTGGATACCACCTTGGGCATGAAGGATGGATTGGTTCTGAGGGACACCCTGTCCGCATGAAAGATGATGAAAGGCTCCACTGCCATAAGGGCCTGTAATTCAGATACCCTTCTACCTGAAGTGATTGCTAAAAGAAAAACTGTTTTCCAAGAAAGAAATTTTAAGTCTGCAGTAGCAGCTGGCTCAAAAGGAGGTAGCTTGAGTTTCTCCAAAACAAAGTTAAGGTCCCAGGCTGGGGTTGGAGCTCTCCTGGGTGGTCTTAAACTTTTTGGCCTCTCTGAGGAACTACTTGAGCAGTGGATGAGAGAAGAGGGGAGATTCTGTAGTATAATGAGCTGAAATGGTTGAGGCGTGGATTTTAATGGAGGAAAAATACAAGCCCTTGTGAAGCATCTCAGTTAAGTATTGTAAAATCTGAAGTAAATTGGGTGCTGCTGTGCTCATCCCTTGAGACTGGTTCCAGGCACAGAATCTTTTCCATTTTTTCTGCATAATATTTTCTAATACTAAGCCTCCTTGCCTCTAAAATGATATCCATCACAGGTTTACTGAGGGATGGTAAAGGAGAGATTATGTAATTAGCCAGGCTGCAAGGTTTAGTGTTAGAAGTTGAGGGTGCAGAATGTGTTTCTCCTGCTGATACAACAGTGAAGGAGTCTGAGGCAGGTGCCATAGGGGTAACCGTGACACACTGCGCAGGAGGGGGTACCAGTGTTGGTGTGGCCAGTCTGGAGCAATCAAAATCATCCTTGGTTTGTCCTGTTTGATTTTTAGTAGTACTTTGGAGAGCAGAGGCAGAGGGGGGGGGGGGCACAGACTGATAGGATTTTCCAGCTGAAGGACAGAGCATCCACTTTACAGGCTTGTTTGCTGGGAGTCCTTATGCAAAATTTGTCCAACTGGTAGTTCTGGGGAGAGGCAAACAGGTTTATATCTGGGTTCCCCCATTTGCCTGTCAACATGTTAAAAATCCTTGGCTCCAGTTTTCACTAGTGTGGGTCCCATGAGCTTTCTGCTTAGTCAGTCTGCTAGTGTATTTAATTTTCCTGGCAGGAATTGAGCTTGTAGGTGCACTTGGGAGCTCAAGGCTGTGTTCCACAATGCCATGGTGAGTCTGCAGAGGGGGTAAGAATGTGTACCCCCCCCCCCCGCCTGTTTACCACATAACAGTGGTGTTGTCCGTCTTTACCATTAGTTGTCCTGGAAGAATGTGGTCCTTGAAGGCTGTCAAAGCATTCTGTACAGCTAACATTTCTTTTTGATTGATATGCAGGTACATTTGATTTGGGTTCCATTTGCCCTGAATGCACTTCCCTGCCAGGTGAGCCTCCCATGCATAGTCTGATGCACCTGTTGTTAGGGTTTGGGTGGCAGGGGGTGGTGTGAAAGGTAGTCCCTTATTTTGGTGGCAGGCCTCTGCCGACCAAAGGAACTCTGGGCATAGGCAAGGTATGATAGGAATCATTGCTTCTAGATCCTGAGAATGTTGACACCATGGGCTTTTTAGATACCATTGCAGTTTCCTCATATGCAGTCTTGCATATGGAATTAGAAGAATGCAAAAGGCTATGAACCCCAAGGCTTGCAGTATTTGCCTTGCAGATAGCAGGGTTTTTGTGGCCACTTGTTTGAAGTAGGTTGTCAAATGAATTTGTTTCTCTGGCGTGAGATAAGCCATCTGGGAAGTTGTATTCAAGCTTGCTCCCAGGTATATAATTTGCTGACAGGGTACCAGGTGTGATTTCTTTTCGTTTATGGTGTACCCCAGCCAAGTTAGAACCCTTTGTACAAAGGCCAGATGATTCAAAAGTATGTCCTGGTTTTCTGCCTGAATTAGACAATCGTCCAGGTATGGGTATATTTGAATATTTCTTTGCCTGCAAAATGCAATAACTGGAGCTAGGCACTTTGTGAATACCCTGGGCACAGTAGATAAGCCAAAGGGCAATGCAGAGAACTGATAGTGCGTGTAGCCTGCTTTGAAGCATAGGTATCTTCTGCAAGATTCCCTGATTGGGATGTGCAGATATGCTTCTCTTAAATCTAGTGTTGCCAACCAGGCATCTTTGCCTAGCATAGGAAGTAATTGGTTAAGAGTCAATATCTTGAATTTTGGAATCTCCAAAAAGGTGTTTAAAGTAGACAGGTCCAGGATAGGACGCCATGAATTGTCTTTTCTGGGTACCAGGAAATGTCTAGAGTAGAAACCTTGTCCCTTTTCCTCTTCTGGTACCAGACGAATAGTCCCCATGCTTAAAAGAGAAAGTACTTGTTTTTGGGCCTCTGCCCACTGATTTGGGGGAAAGTCCGGCCACCTGCTTGGCGATGGCAACGTGTGGAAGTGAAATCTGTATCCCTGGGACACTATATTTAAAACCCATTTGTCCTGGGTAATGAGTTCTCAGTTATTTGTATGAAAAGCAATCTTTCCCCCCAAAGGGGAAGTCAGTTGATAAGTGCTTGGAAATTTTAAAAGGAAGTCATTGAGACAGTTTACCATAGGGGGGAATCTTATTACTCCCAGCTTTGGAAGTGGAGGCCCCCCACTGCTTAGTCCTGCCTGTCCCCTGGGACTGAAACCTGGGGTTTTTGTTGTGTCTGGGTTTGTCTTGAGAAGAGCTGGAAGGGGCTGGAAAGGACCAATTACTAGAGGGCCACTGCCTACTAAATCTAGGAGTCTGAACTTGTAAAAAAATCTTTAACAGTTTGCATAGATTTAGCTTTATATTCCATCTTTTTAAGAACTTCCTCAGCTTTGTTGCCAAACTGGCGGTCCTGATTTAAGGGAGCATCCAACAATTTAGCTTTAACATGATCAGACAAAGACTATTCCTTAAGTCAAGCATGCCTTCTGAGCACAGATCCAGTAACAGCAGCCCTGCAACAGCCCTCTAAAGAATCAAACCACATTGCAAAGTACGTTTTTCAACTTGTTCAGCAGAATGCATTAAATCCTGTAATTCTTTATTTTCCACACAGTCTGGAATCAACATCATTTTCTGTTTAAGCAACCCAATAACACGTTGCTGATACTTTAACATATGAAACTGGCAGTTTAAAGCCCTAATGGCTAAGGTTGCAGAAGTATAAACCTTCTCACCCCATCTATCCACTGCCCTGGAGTCTCTATCAGAAGGGGTATGATTTTTAGCAGTAGAAGCCTTAATGCCCTTGGGCCGCTGTGAAATAGTCTCTGGATCCGCAATAGGATTTTTAAAAAGGAACTTGGGTGACTCAGGGACTTACCCTGTAGTATCGGTCAGGTTTTCTGGGAGCAAAAGGCAAGGAATCAGGGACCAAACTAGATACCGAAAAAGTATCAACAATGTCTAATACAGGAGGAATAGCGAAAGGCATATGCTGAAGTAGAAGTAGGAAATCCCTAAGCCTCTTTTTTGAATCAGAAAAATCCCGGCTTTCCCAGTGAAAATGCTCCCTTAAAGTATGTAAGGTTTCCCCAAAAGAAACATCCTCTGGAGGGGAAGCAGAGGGAATGGAGTCCTCTGCATCAGAATCCTCATAAGTAGATAAAGGCAAATCCAGATCACCAGAAGAATCAGAAAAAACAGAATCCTGGTCAGATGATTCATAAACAACTTCAGTCCTAGGCCTCTTAGAAGGGGGGGGGGGGGGCTACCCCAGATTAGAGTTATTAGATCTTCAGCCATTCTTATCATTTGTTTTTTAGGCATAGAGGCCTGAACATGTGGCCTGGGTATCAGTTTCTTAGGCATGGTTTGAGATTTAGGCCTAATTGATGAAGGAGGCGTTGGTTTAATATGCAAGTCCGTAGGCCTGAATTAACCCTCAGAAGCCAGTGCCTGCACAGCGGCTCCAGACCCATCCAAGGTAGAGACATCCGCAGGTTCCATAGTTGAAGCATCTCGCGGCATACTGGACTCTGAATGGGTCTCAGTAGAGGCCTGTGAATCAGAAGTAGCTGGTATCAGGGGCTGCGAAAGCGCCTCACTGAGTACCGCCAAACTGGTGACTGGCTTAGGAGAAGCGTCGTCGGCAGTTTTGGACCTCAGTGGCCTGTCTCTGTCTTTATCTTTGCGTATAATTAAACTGAGAACCAAAATATTTAGAGGCGAAAATATACAGACGACTGATAGTGTGTTGATTAAATAAAGCACAAAATCGACAGCAAGGTACGTCATGGTCACGGCCTTGGCAAGGAATACAGTACAAATTAAAATCTTTATGAGGTATTTGATTTCCGTAAGTAATGCAATTATTAACTTTTACTGACATCGGTAAAGAGCAAAAAAAAGTTTCCCCAATGGGGTACTTAAGACTTCGGTTCTGAAACTCAGAAACGAAAATTTCCGGAGTCGGCCGACCGGCACTTGCGAACTACTTCTGCTTCGGGCACCGCACGGCAAGAAAGACTGATGTAATGGCGTCGGCTGCATGTTTTATACCCCTGATGACCTGATGTCATGGAAGAAGGGACAGCAACCGACGCAGGACCCAAGACTTTGTTAATCAGGCCGTCTGAGGGCTACCTGCAAGCAGATAACCCAAATGTAATGACTGGAACAGTGAGACACGAAAACACATCATGCAAAAATGTTGCATGGTCATAGTTGGAGCATCAGAAGGCATTTGAAGACCTTAAGCAGAAAATTGCAACCCCACCTACGTTAAGATACTATGATGTGAACAAACCAGTTATTCTTTCCTGTGATGCTTCAAATTTCGGCCTACACACAGTCGTACTTCAAGAGGGCAGTCCAGTAGCCTATGCAATCTAGAACACTAACCCAAACTGAGATGCAATATATTCAGATTGAAAAGGAGCTTTTGCAACAGTATTTGCATGTTCTAAGTTTCATGATTATATTTATGGTCGAGCTATCCAGACTGAAACTGATCATCAACCTTTAGTTACTATTCTAAAGAAGCCTATGCATTCCGCTCCAGCGAGATTACAAAGAATGATGCTCAAATTGCAAAAGTACAATTTCAAAATGGTCTGCTCTAAAGGCAAATTGCACTATCTTGCTGCTCCTTTATCCAGATAGTCTAAAACAGAACAGCTTGATGCAGAAACTTTTGATTTTGATGTGATGTCACTGCGTAATTTTTCTACCACTAGGCTTGATGAGTTAAGAGATCACACTCAGACTGATCCAATTTCAGAGAAGCTCAATCACTACATCAATTTCGGATGGCCGTCAAAGCAATCTAGTACATCACCCAAGGTGCAAGCGTATTTTCCTTACAGAGATGAAATGTTGATGGAAGATGGCATTAATTTCAAAGTTAACAAATAAAAAGAAATCACCGAAAAAAACCCAAACAAATAAAATAACCACAAGGTGAAACGGAGACTCCAGCAGCACCAACATATTTAAAAAAGAACGCTACACAATTCTAGCACGTTTCGTCCACCACAGCAGACTTCTTCAGGCAAACACAAGTACAAGTGAAATCAACTTTAATATAGATTTTCAAATCATCAGCACTCCAATCAAATTAGTTTCTTAATTAAATCATTAGCAACCCAATGGTTCTGGGTTTGAACTGAGAAGGCCTGTAAGACGCAGGAAAGGACCAATTTTTTGAGGGCCAATGCTTACTAAATCTTGGAGGCTGCACTTGCAAGAAATATTTAACAGTTTGCATAGATTTAGCTTTTTCCTCCATCTTTTTAAGAACTACTTCTGCTTTGTTGCAAAACAGGCGGTCCTGATTTAAGTGAGCATCCAGCAATTTATTTTTAAGATGATTTGGCAAAGATTGCTCCTTAAGCCAAGCATGTCTTCTAAGTACAGACCCGGTAACAGCAGCCCTGCCTCTAGTGAATCAAAATCACATTGCAACGTATGTTTTCCAACCTGTTCAGCATAATGCATTAAATCTTGTAAATCAACATTTTCTGCTTAAGCAATCCAATAATATGCTGCTGATACTTTAACATATGAAACTGTCAATTTAAGGCCCTGATGGCCAAGGTTGCAGAGGTGTATACCTTCTTATCCCAATCTACCCAAGGCCCTGTAATCTCTATCAGAGGGGGTAGGATTTTTGGCAGTAGTAGCCTTAATGCCCTTTGGTCCCTGTGAAATGGTCTCAGGATCTGCAGTAGGATTTTTAAAAAGAAATTTGTGAGAATCAGGAACCCTGTAATATCTATCTGGTTTTCTGGGAGCAGGAGGTAGAGAGTCACGGGCCAAGCTAGATTCCTAAAAGGCATTATCAACAATGTCCAGCACAGGAGGGATAGCTAAAGGCCTGTGTTGGGGCAGGAGTAAGAAATCTCTAAGCCTCTTTTTAGAATCAGATTAATCCTGGCTTTCCCAGTGAAAATGCTCCCTAAGAGTTTGCAAGATTTCACCAAAAGAAAAATCTTCTGGGGGAGAAGCAGAGGGAATAGAGTCCTCTGTATCAGAATCCTTACAGGTGGATAAGGATAAATCCTGGTCATCAGAGGAGACAGAAATTTCAGAATCCTGGTCATAAGTATCATAAGCAAAGGGGAAGGTTGGCTTCCCCTGATTAAATTAATAAGGTCTTCAGCCATTTGTCATCATTTGTTTTTAGGCATAGAGGCCTGACCATGCGGTCTGGTCATCAGTTTCCTAGGCATGGTTCGAGTTTTAGGCCTTGAAGAAGATGGCATCGGTTTAATATGCAAGTCAGTAGGCCTGAATACATCCTCAGAAGCCAGTGCCTGCACAGCGGCTCCGGACCCATCCAAGGTAGAGACATCCGCAGGTTCCACAGTTGAAGCATCTCGCGGCATACCAGACTCTGAATGGGTCTCATTAGAGGCCTGCGAATCTGAAGAAGCGGGTATCAGGGGCTGCAAAAGCATCTCACTGAGTACCGGCGAACTGGCGACTAGCTTAGGAGAAGCGCCGTCGGCAGCTTTGGACCTAGGCTGCCTGTCTCTGTCTTTATCTTTGCGTTTTTTTGGAATGTCGGTAGTCGGGTGGCTTACCGAAGACATATCTGGATAATTGAACTGAGTACTAAAATATTTAGAAGCGAAAATATACAGACAACGAATAGTTCGAGGTTTAAATAAGGCACAAAACCGACAGCGAGGTACGTCGTGGTCAGGGCCTAGGCAAGGAGTACAGTACGAATGAAAATCTTTATGAGGTATTTGCTTTCCACAAGAAATAATTATTGATTTTTACTGACATCGGTTAGAGCAAGAAAAAGTTTCCCCAATGGGGTACTTAGCTTTAGTTGAAGACTTCGGTTCTGAAACTCAAAAATGAAAATTTCAGGAGTCTGACGACTGGCACTTCTGTACTGCTTCTGCTTCGGGCACCGCACGGCAAGAAAGACTGATGTAATGGAGTTGGCTGCATGCTTTATACCCCTGACTACTTGACTTCACGGAAGATGAGACAGCAACCGACGCAGGACCCAAAACTTTGATAATCAGGCCAACTGAGGGCTACTGCAAGCAGATAACCCAAATGTGATGACTGCAACCATAAAACATGAAGAACAACAGAGTGCATCAAACAGATGCGGCAGTACAACACAGAGTATTACAGTCATCACACTGTTTCCATGCAACCAGCACATACTTCCAAGTAAACAAGTATGTCATTCACACTCACATGTAGCTAGCACAAAACCAAAACACAAACGCACACACTGTAAAGGAAAAAGCTACCTGTGAAATGAACACAGAAGACACTCAATTATTCCTGCGAGTATGTCTTTTATTCTGTAAACAGGGTGAGCCACCATGTCTGGGAAGCTGAAAGCACAGCTGTGCGATAGTGTGTTCAAATCAAACAGGCACACTGCTTCTGCCTACCCATAACAAATGGGGCTTTGGTAGCAAACACAAGTCAGACTTCCAGAAAGACTTCAAAAAAATTTGTAGACACAATCGAGTACAAGCATATCACTCAACTCTTAGTGCATGAATTCTGGACACAGCTAAAAATAAATAGGGGATGGCCCAAAATCAGGGATAGATTCATAAACTAAAAGTTGACAGAATACGATGTTTTGCATTAAGATAAAGATGTAAATCCAAAACTTACAAACGAAAGGCCAACTCAGTTGGGATGTGGCAATAAAGGCAAACGCTGATCCTCTTTTATATTCTTTAATGAATAAAAACGATGTCACACAACAGTAGCACCACGAGCAGTCAGTCTACCAACACAAAGATAAACAATCCACACTGAAATCTCCCTCTCCGATGTTAAGCGCTTTCATCTGCCGAATGCAGACTTCATCAGAACAATTCAGTGTTTGTCATTATCCAATTTAAACAGAAAAAGGCGCCAAATAGTCAAAACTTCCAGTTCAGTTAATATTCCTCCTGGTTTAATTTGTTGAGATTCTGAATGTCGTTAGATACTGAGTCCTAGCTAGGATGCATTCTTACCATTTCACCAAAGATCCTTTACCGGACTCAGTATCCAACGACATTCAGAATCTCAAGGTAAGGTCTTACACAACTACTCTATGTCCTTCTATTCTCATGTTGCAGTATTCCAAACCCGTGGGGGAGTGGCAAAAACCATGTAGGACTGCCCTAGCAAATCCTCCTCAAGATCTGGGAGATATGATTCAGTCTGTAGTGCTTACTGAAGGGATGGACAATTGTCCATGTAGCTGCCTCTAGAATGGAAGCAGTATCCAGTCCTATAAAGAAGGCTCCAGTCTAGTGGAGTGGGCCTTAACTTTTGAATTTAGATGCTATCCATGGCAGGTGTAGCAAAAGTATATAAGCTATGGAAATCCATGCAGAAACTGTTTTGTCACCACTTTTCCAAGAGTCCTGGTGTGAAAGGTGACAAATAATTGCTCTGATTTCCTAATGGACCTGATCTTGTCAAAGTTAATTCTAACCTGTTTGTGATCATCAAGGGAATGCAAGACAGACTCTCTCACTGTCACTCAGGGGGGATCTGGGAAGAAGGTGTACAGGTGAATACCTTGGTTTATGGACAGCTCCTTGACCACCTTGGGAACGAAGGAGGAGATCGGTCCTCAGGATCACTTTATCCTTGTGGAAGTGGAGAAAGGGAGGAGTTGCCATGAGGGTCTAGAGCTCAGACACTCTTTTGGCTGATGTCAGGGCCACCAGGAGTAAAGTCTTCCACGTAAAACTGTTTCAGTGATGCTTTGAATGCTGGTTCACAGGGAGCAACTGTGAGCTTCTTTAAAACGTAGTTCAGCTCCTGTGCAGGTGGAACTGGCCTCATGGGGGGCCTGAGATGCAGTATTACCCTGAGGAATAACTTTGCAGGAAGATGGGATGCAAGAGGGTGGTCAAGAGGCAGACAAGCTAAAATAACAGCAAGGTGGGCCTTAACAGAGGAATATGCCAGCCCTGCTTGCAAGAGTTAACACAGAGAAGACGGCACAAAGGGGACCTCACCTTGCAGTGGTCCAACTGCCACTGTAGACAACACATAGAGAATCTTTTCCATTTAGACAAAAAAGATCTCCTAGTATTAGGTTTCCTGGCCTCCTGCAGGACTGTTAGCCCATCCTCAGTGTAAAAGTATCTGTAAGGGATCAAGATTCTATCACCCACTGAGTAAAATTCAGAGATTCCAGGTAGGGATAGATTACTGATCCCTTGCCCTGTGTGAGAAGGTCCACTCTTGTGATAATTTACCCTAGCTAAATGCAAACAGAAGGGGAAAGTACAGTTGTGTACACTTACCGTAAATGTAGATGTTAGAGTGTATTCACTGTTGCAGTCATTACATTTGGGTAATCCTGCTGGCAAGTTGCCCAGTCGGCCTGAATTCCAAAGTCCTGAGTCGGCTGCTGTTGCCCCATCTCTGATATCAGATCGTCAGGGGTATAAAAGAAGCGTCCAACGCCATTTTCTTTACCCTAAAAGGGTAGTCAAAATTTATATATATATATATATATATATATATATATATATATATATATATATATATATAAATACATGCACTAATATAAACTTTACTTTCATCTACAAGCAAATACACCACAGAGGTTGTATAAATCACAGAAGGAAGGATAGGTTCGATCAGAAAAAAGGGGGATGGTGGGTGGGTAACCTGGACTGTAACAGTGAATACACTCTAACATCTACATTTATGGTAAGTCTACACAACTGTACTATGTTCTTCATGTTTCACTGTTGCAGTCATTACATCTGGGTAGAGTCCCAAAGCTATGGTTGGGAGGCTGGAGTTAAACAGCATTAGGAGCGGCTAGGAGACCCTGCAGAACTACAGTGGCAAAGCCTGCCATGGATTTAGAGTAGAGTGGCAGATGATAGTGCTTTGTAAAGGTGTGCACTGAACTCCAAGTAGCAGCCTCTAAAATGTCATTGGTTGGTACTCCCCTGAGAAAGGCTGCTGAAGTGGCTGCAGCTCTGGCTGAATGTGGCCTAATGCCCTTAGGCACTGGCTTGCCATGGTGTAAATAGCAGAAATGGATGCAGTGGCCTATCCACTTTGAAAAAGTCTGCTTTTAGATAGCCTTTCCTTGTGATCCTGTAGCATATGCCACTAGTAATTGCTCTGTCTTTCTGAAAACTTTGGTTCTGTCCAAGTAGAATCTAAGCTGTCTGTGTACGTCCAAAGAATGCAGAATTCTCTCCACCTTGTTCTGTGGATTTGGATAAAAAGTTGGCAAATGAATAGTTTGGTTTAGAGCCACACTGGACACCACCCTCGGCATAAATGTTGGGTTTGTCTTCAGAGAGACCCTGTCTGGATAAAAAATGATAAAAGGTTCCACAGCCATGAGTGCCTGTAGTTGTCAAACTCGTCTTGCAGAAGTTATTGCTAGGAGCAGAGCTGTCTTCCAAGATAAAAATTTTATATCAGCAGTAGCAGCCGGCTCTAAAGGAGGCAGGGTGAGTTTTTCCAAAACATAGTTGAGGTCCCATGCAGGCACTGGTAATCTCCTTGGAGGCCTTACATTTTTAGCTCCTCTGAGGTACTGCTTTAATAAGGGATGAGAAAAGATTGGTGGGCTCTGTATTGTAATGAGCCGAAATGGCAGAGGCATGAATTTTAATAGATAAAAAAGACAGGCCTTTGTCCAGCATCTCAGTTAAGTACTGCAAAATCTGAGGAATATTTGGCACAGCTGCATCAGTTCCTTGTGCCTGGTTCCAAGCACTGAATCTCTTCCATTTTTCAGTAAAAGATTTTCTAGTACTAGGCCTTCTGGCTTCCATAATGACATCCATCACTGCTTTACTGAGAGGTGAGTTTTGTATGACTACATTATCCGCCATGCTGCCAGGTTTAAAGTCCCGAGTTGGCTGTGCAAGAACTGATTGTTTTGCTGGGACAGTAGTTGAGGTATTTGATGTAAGGTCCAAGCTGGGTATTGAGACAAGTTCCTTAGGATTGGATACCAGTACTGGAGGGGCCAGTCTGGGGCAATCAGTATCATCTTTGGTTTCTCCTGTCTGACCTTTAGGAGTACCTTGGGGAGGAGAGGCAGTGGGGGAAAGGCATACACTGACAGGTTTTCCCAGCTGAAAGATACGGTGTCCACTTTCCATGCTCGTCTGTGATAAGTTCTTGTGCAGAATCTTTTTAGTTGGTAGTTGTGAGGGGAGGCAAACAGATCTATGTCCAGGCATCCCCATTTCCTTGTTATCATGCTGAAGACTTGTGGATCCAGGTGGCACTCGTGGGGATCCATGAAGTTTCTGCTTAGTTCGTTTGCCAGAGTATTTTCCCTTCCTGGCAGGAATTGTGCCTGCAGATGTACTTGGCAAGTCAATGCTGTGTCCCACAATGTCATGGCTATCTGCAAAGGGGGTAAGAATGTATGTCCCCTTGTTTGTTTATATACCACATGACCGTGGTGTTGTCTGTCTTTATCAGTAGTTGTCCCGGATGAAGTAGGTCCTTGAAGGCTGTCAGGGCATTTTGAACAGCTAGCATCTCTTTTTGTTTGATATGTAGATGCATTTGGTTTGAGGACCATGTGCCCTGAATGTATCTTCCTGCCATGTGGGCCCCCCAGGCATAATCTGATGCATCTGTTGTAAGTGCCTGCCTGGCTGGGGATAATGTGAATGGCTGTCCCTTGTTTTGGTGACAAGCCTTTGCCCACCATCGAAATTCCTGTTGCAGGCAGGGAATGAGAGTAATCATTGTTTCCAGGCTGTGGCAATGTTGACTCTAAACACGTTTTAGGTACTATTGAAGTTTCCTCATATGCAGTCTTGCATATGGTATTAGTAAGATGCAGGATGCCATGAAGCCCAAAGCCTGCAGAATTTTTCTTGCAAATAACTGGGCCTTTGTTGCCATTTCCTTGAAATAGGCAGTCAGTTGCCTTTGTTTGTCTGGAGTGAGATAAGCCATCTGGGCAGTTGTATTTAAGCTTGCACCCAGGAATATTATCTCTTGAGAGGGTACTAGTTTTGATTTCTTTTTGTTGACTGTGTACCCTAGGCATGTTAAAAGTCTTTTCACAAATATCAGATGCTGTAGTAGAATGTCCTTGTTCTCTGCTTGTATGAGGCAGTCGTCCATGTAAGGATATATTTGTATTCCTCTTTGTCTGCAGAAAGCAATTACTGGTGCCAGGCACTTTGTGAAGACCCTGGGCACAGTAGATAAGCCAAAGGGCAGTGCAGAAAATTGGTAATGCTTTGAGCCAGCCTTGAATCGGAGGTATCTTCTGCATGATTGTCTGACTGGGACATGCAGGTATGCCTCTTTTAGGTCTAAAGTCACGATCCAAGCCTTGCTGCCCAGCATGGGCAGAAGCTGCTGCAAGGTCAGCATCTTGAATTTTGGTATATCCAGGAAAGTGTTTAGAATAGACAGGTCCAGAATTGGTCTCCATGCTTTGTCCTTTCTGGGTACCAAGCACAGTCTTGAGTAAAATCCTTGTCCCTGCTCTTGCTGTGGTACTTGTTGAATAGCCCTCATGTTCATGAGAGCTGCAACTTGTTTTTAAGCCTCTGCCCATTGATTTTTATGGCAAGTCTGGCCAACCATTTGCCCTTGGCAGGGTATGGAAGTGAAACTTGTAGCTTTGTGACACTATGTCTAGAAACCATTTGTCCTGGGTTATAATGTGCCAGGTTTGAGAAAAAAGTGCTAGTTTTCCCCCTAAGGGTGCTGCCAGAAGATAAGTGCTTGGTGCAGGCAGGGGAAGTCATTGGGACCGTTTCCTATATGGTTGTGATTTGTCTTCTCCACCTTTGGAGGTAGAAGCACCACACTGCTTAGACCTGTAGGAACTTTGCAGCTGGGATCTGCCTCTAAGGCATCTGGATCTGCCCCTTTGAGGTCTGTCTGAGACTGGAAAGGACCAGTTCTTTGTAATCCAGTGTCTGCTAAATCTAGGTGGCTGTACCTGTAAGAAATCCTTGACCGTTTGCATAGATTTAGCTTCGTCTTCCATTTTCTTTAACATCTCTTCTGCCTTAACACCAAACAAGGTATCATGTTGTAATGGAGCATCTAATAATTTTGCTTTAACATGATCAGGCAGATTTTGTTCCTTTAATCAAGCATGCCTCCTAATGACAGAACCCATAACAGCGGCCCTGCAGGAGGCCTCCAGAGAATCAAAACCACATTGCAAAGTATGATTTCCAACTTGTTCAGCTGCATGCAATAAATCCTGCATTTCTTTGCTTTCTGCACATTCAGAATTTACCATCATTTTCTGTTTAAGCAGTGTCGTGATATATTGCTGATATTTGAGCATATGAAACTGGCAATTTAAGGCCCTTATAGCTAAGGTAGCAGATGTATAAATCTTTTTTCCCCATCTATCCAGTGCCCTAGAATCCATGTCAGAGGGGGTAGGGTTTTTTGCAGTGAAAGCCTTGACACCTTTGGGACCCTGAGAAATGGTTTCTGGGTCAACAGTAGGGGTTTTTGAAAAGAAATTTATGAGTCAGCGACCCTGTAGTATCTGTCCGGCTTAACAGGAGCTGGAGGTAAGGAGTCAGGGGTCAGACTAGACTCTGAGAACACATCTACAATGTCTAAACACAGGTGGAATCGCTAGAGGCCTGTGTTGAGGTAATAAAAGGAAGTCTCTGAGCTTCTTAGATTCTGAAAAGTCTTGGCTCTCCCAATGGAAGTGCTCCCCCTCATGGTATGCAAGGTTTCCCCAAAAGAGAAGTCCTCAGGAGAAGCTGAAGGAATTAATTCTTCAGCATCAGAATCCACATGGGGGGAAGAGAATATTCCTGATCAGAAGAGGAATCAGAAGAAATGGAAACCTGATCTGAAGATTCATTGTCTATCTCTTGCCTAGGCCGCTTATCAGGAAGGGGATGGGAACCCCTGATCAAGGTAATTAAGTCTTCGGACATTTTGAGCATCTGTTTTTTGGGCATGGAGGCCTGTCCATGTGGCTGGTGAACTTGTTTCTTTGCCTTTAAAGGTGCTTTAGTCTTTGCCTTTGAAGTCTGTTTAATATATAAATGTTTAGGGCTGAATACACCCTCAAAAGCAGATGCCTGCTCAGCGGCTCTGGACCCATCTGAGGGAATAATCTCCGAGGCTCCAATACCTTGTGTTTCCAGCGGCCTAACCGACTCCACGTGGGAGTCGGTAGCGGAGTGCGACTCTAAAGTAGTGGTCGTCAGGGGCTGCGAAAACGCCTCACTGAGAACCAGCGACTTGCTTAGGAGAAGCTTCATCGTCAGTTTTGGACTTCGGTTGCCTGTCTTTTTCTTTGCGTTTTTTTTGTGAACTCCAGTAGTCGGATGGCTATCCGACGACATTGTATAATTAAATCTTCGCCCAAAATAGCTTAATGCAAAATCGTACCAATGCTTAATAGTGCGTTGCTTAAATCTAGCACAAAACTGACAACAAGAAATGTCGTGGTCAGGATCTAGGCAAGGAATACAGTAAGAGTGAAAGTCCTTATGAGGTATTTGCTTCCCACAAGAAATACAATTATTAACTTTTTCTGACATCGGTCTGGAGCAAGAAAAAAGTTTCCCCAATGGGGTACTTAGCTTTTAATGAAGACTTCGAATCTGAAACTCTACCATGAAAATCTCAGGAGTCGGCCGACTGGCATTTGCGAACTGCTTTTGCTTTGGGCACCGCACAGCAAGAAAGACTGAAGAAAATGGCGTTGGCTGCATCTTTTATACCCCTGACGACCTGCCGTCAGGGAAGAGGTAACAGCAACTGACGCAGGACCCAAGACTTTGGAATTCAGGCCAAGTGAGGGCAACCTGCCAGCAGGATAACCCAAATGTAATGACTGCAACAGTGAAACACGAAGATCATCATCTGGAATCCTTTTAGTCTAAAGTGAGCTGTTACCACTGCCATGCATTTCGTGAACACTCTAGGGGCTGTAGAGAGACCGAACGGCAGGGCATGGAATTGGTAATGACTGGCTCCTAGCCGGAAGCGAAGCAGACTCCTGGAGTGTTTGTCCATCTTGATGTGGTAATACGCATCCCGGATCTATAGAGCACATCCAATCGCCTTCTCTTAAAAAGGGAAGGATGGACTGAACCGTGACCATCTGGAAGTTGGTTTGGGTGACAAGACTTGTTTAAACTGCTGAGATCCAAAATGGGTCTCCAGTCCCCTGTCTTTTTTGGCACCAAAAAGAATCTCGAGTAAAATCCGGATCCATGCTGGTCTGGTGGGACTGGCTGGATGACTCTTTTTTGAGACGGCTTTAGAATCTCTGAAGCTGCTTCTTCCTTTTGACTGGGTGGAACACCGGGAAGTTTCCTTGGAAAATTTGGCTGATAAGGGGAATGGTGTAACCTCTGGTGATAATATTCTGCATCCAACTATTGGTGGTGATAGAGTGCCAGCCAGCTTGGTGCAGAGAGAAACGACCCCCGACTGCTTCCAGAGTTAAGCAATTGGGCTGCCCCTCAGGAGCGCTGATAAGGCTGTCCAGAGAGAGAGTCCCTGGAGCCTTGGTTGCGAGGAACCCCTCTGCCTCTACAGGGGCGTCTTCCAGAATTGTTACCCCCTCTGCCTCTGGGAGTATAATCACCACGTGTGGCACGGAAAGGACCCTGAGATTTCTTATGCCACATTTTCCCACTCCTCTGATTCCTGGGAAAGGTACGCTGAGGGTTGGAAAACCATAGGCCTATGGCAGACAGGGTTTTTCCATCCTGCTCGCACCTGGCTAGTGTCTCCTTCACTTTGAAGCCAAAGAGGGATGAAGCTTTGATGTGAGCATTCAGAAAGGAAGACGAAGGGATCCATGAGGTCAAAGATGCGCATCCAGGCATGACATCTCATAATAATACACAAGAAATGCAGAAAGTACAGTTTTGTACCTACCATAAATGTAGATGTCCGATAGGCATGCATCTACAGTCCTTACAAATGGGTTGTCCTGTCGTCAGGCAGCCCTTCGGTCGGCCGGATTCCAAAGTCTGGGTCTGGCCTCGGCTGGTGTCGCACTTCACCCGACGTCATAGCTGCAGTTATTTGGGTATAAAGGCATCAGCCGACGCCATTTTCCTCAGTGTTTCTTGCCCCAGATGCCAGTTGCCCTCTAGGAAGGCTAAATTTGGATAAATGCAAATGGTTCCAAATAGTAGAGAGCAAACAAAAAATAAGCATGTATGTACATATATACAAACAAATACACCATAATAGATTCCCCCAGCTAGCTACAAGATGGGCAAATACCCTAGGAGTACCACAGAGGGGAAGGAGGGTGGGTAATCCTGACTGCAGATGCATGCCTATCGGACATCTACATTTATGGTAGGTACAAAACTGTACTATGTCCTTCAAGGATGCATCTGCAGTCCTTACAAATGGGTAGAATACCATAGCCAAACTGGGGGAGGAGGAGACATAAGATTATGGTGTAGTTAAGATCCCTTGCAACACAGCAGTGGCAAAGCCTGCTTGGGATCTGGAGTATAAAGGTAAATTATAATGCTTGGCAAATGTATGCACGGAGCTCCAAGTAGCAGCCTCTAAAATGTCTTTGGTAGCCACTCCTCGTAGAAAAGCTGTGGTAGTGGCTGTAGCCCTTGTAGAGTGAGGCCTGATGTTTTCTGGAGTTTTCTTCCCATGGTAGGAGTAACAAAATCTAATGCAATTTCCTATCCACTTAGAGATTGTCTGTTTTGAAATTGCTTTTCCTTCCATTCCTGTTGCATATGCTACCAGTAGCTGGTCAGTTTTTCTATTGCCCTTGGTCCTGTCCAGGTAGTAACATAATTGTCTGTGTACATCCAAGGTATGCAACAGTCTTTCTCCCCTGTTCTGTGGGTTGGGGAAGAATGTAGGTAGGTGGATAGCTTGGTTTAAAGATACCCTGGAGACCACCTTTGGCATAAAAGTAGGATTTGTTCTCATGGACACTCTATCTTGATGGAAGATCAGGAAGGGCTGTACTGCCATCAATGCTTGTAGTTCAGATACCCTTCTTGCTGAAGTGATTGCAAGCAGGAAAGCAGTTTTCCATGATAAGTATTGTAATTCTGCTGTTGCTGCTGGTTCGAAAGGAGGGAGTGTCAACTTTTCTAGCACAAAGTTCAAGTCCCATGCTGGCAATGGTGGCTTCCTAGGTGGTTTTACATTTTTAATTCCTCTCAGAAACTGCCTGAGCAGAGGATGTGAGAAGACTGGAGGATCCAAGTTGTATTCTGCTGAAATAGCTGAAGCATGAATCTTAATGGAAGAATAGGACAGGCCGTTGTGGAAGAGCTCTGCCAAGTATTCCAGGATGTTGGCTATGTTTACCAGCGACACATTTTCTCCTTTTGCAGTACTCCAAATGTGATATCTTTTCCATTTTGCTGAATAATGTTTTCTTGTTGAGGGTCTGCGAGCCTCCAAGATAATGTCTTTAACCCTTTGGGATAAACTTGGGTTATTTGGTCTTATGCAATGTTCCAGGCAGTCAGCTGCAGTGTTTTCAGGTTTGGATGCAGGGTGTTGTAGTTGTTCTGTGTTAACAGCAAGGGAACCAGTGGTAGAGGCCATATTTGTTCCCGAGACATGCTCCTCAGTAATGGGTACCAATGTTGCCTTGGCCAGTCTGGAGCTATCAGGATGATCCTTGGACGGTCTTCTTTGATCTTCAATAGCACCTTGTGCATCAAAGGAAGTGGTGGGAATGCATATGCTGCCAGGTTTTTCCAACTGAAAGATAGGGAGTCCACTTTCCAAGCAAGTGGGTGGTACGTCCTTGTGCAGAATTTCTTCAGTTGGTGATTGCGTGGGGATGCAAATAAGTCTATTTCTGGTAGTCCCCATTTTCTTGTAATGGTTTTGAATATGTCCGTATGCAGCATCCATTCGTGGGCATCCGTAGTAGTTCTGCTTAGTATGTCTGCTAGTATGTTTTCTTTTCCTGGCACAAAAATTGCTTATAACTGAATGTTGAGGCTCAGGGCCACATTCCAGAGGTCCATTGCCATCCGGCATAGAGGGTACGAATGTGTGCCTCCCTGTTTGTTGATGTACCACATTACTGTGGTGTTGTCTGTCCTTATCAACAGATGACCTTGTCGAAGAAATGGTCTGAATGCCTGAATTGCCAGTTTTACTGCCAGCATTTCCTTTTGATTTATGTGTAGGTGCAGCTGGTCTTGAGTCCATAAGCCTTGTATGCACTTGTCCAGCATGTGTGCCCCCCAACCGAGGTCTGAGGCGTCCGTTGTGATGGTCTGGCTTGGTTGGGTGCTGTGGAAGGGCAGTCCTTTGTTTGATTGACAGGCCTGAGCCCACCATTTGAATTCTTGCTTCAGGCATGGGATTATTGGAATTTGGGTTTCTAGGCTGTGCTTGTGCTGAGACCATAAATTCCTTAGGTACCACTGTAACTTTCTCATATGCAGTCTGGCATGTGGAACCAAAATTATGCAGGATGCCATGAAACCCAAGGCTTGCAGGACTTTTCTTGCTGTTAGCTGGTTCTGTTTTGTTAATGCCAAGAAGTAGAGAGGGAGTTGCTCCTGTTTTTCTGCTGTCAGGAATGCCATTTGTTTTGATGTGTCCAGCTCTGCACCCAAAAAGGTTATCCTTTGGGATGGTATCAGCCTTGACTTTTTTATATTGACTGTGTATCCCAGGGCTTGCAGTAGATAAATGACCCTTTTTAAGTCTTCTGCTAGTTTGTTTTTGTTGTCCGCTTGTAAAAGGCAGTCGTCCAGGTAAGGGTAGATTTGGATTCCCTGAAGCCTGCAATGAGCAATTACTGATGCCAGGCATTTCGTGAACACTCTGGGCGCAGTAGATAAGCCAAAGGGCAATGCTGAGAATTGATAATGCTCTGATCCTGCAAGAAATCTGAGGTATCTTCTGCAATTTGGTCGTATGGGGACGTGCAGGTATGCCTCCTTGAGATCTAGAGTTACCAGCCAAGACTCCTTGCCCAACATGGGAAGAAGCTGCTGTAGGGTCAGCATTTTGAACTTTGGGACAATGAGGTATGTGTTTAAAGCGGACAGGTCGAGAATAGGTCTCCATTGGTTTTCTTTTCTTGGTACCAGGAAGAGCCTGGAGTAAAATCCTTGTCCTTGCTCCATAGATGGTACCTTTTCTACAGCTCTCATCCTTAGTGAGTTATTTGTTTTAGAGTTTCTGCCTTTTGATTTGTATGTAGGTTTGGCATTCCTCTCTTCCCTGGTAGAGTATGGAAGTGAAACCTGTAGCCTTGTTCTATTGTCTGCAAAATCCACTTGTCTCCTGTGATGTAATGCCAGTTTACTGAAAATAAGGCTAGCTTTCCGCCTAAGGGTGCTTGTAGTTGTTCCCTGGTAGGCGGTGCTAGAGCCAAGTCACTGTGATTGTCCTGTAGTCGTGGTGGTGGCTGTATCTGTGGCTGTACCTCGCTGGTTGTTAGCCTGCCACTGACGTCCCCTGTAGGCACCTCTGGATTGACCCCTGCCTCTTGAGCGCCTATTCCTGCCTCTCTGAGCTCTGGAGGTGTCTGGAAAGGACCAATTTTTGGAGGGCCAATTCCTGCTAAACCTTGGAGGTTGGACCTGTAAGAAATCTTTGACTGTCTGGACAGATTTTGCCTTCTCTTCCATCTTCTTCAGCACCTGTTGTGCAGGAGAGCCAAACAAACTGATCTTGTCCATGGGAGCATCTAGTAGCTTTGATTTAACATGATCTGGTAAGGCCTGCTCTTTTAACCATGCATGTCTTCTGATCACTGTGCCAGTCATGGCTGATCTAAAGGAAGCCTCCAGTGCATCATAGCCGCATTTTAAGGAATGGTTACTGACCTGCTGAATGTTATGTACCATTTCCTGAACAGATTTTTTGTCTAATGGTTCATCAGAAGACAGTTTTTTAGTTAACTGTTCTAACATAAATTCTTGATACTGAATCATGTGGAATTGACAGTTCAAGGCCCTAGCTGAAAGAGTAGCAGAAGTGTAAACTTTTTTACCCCATCTCTCTAATGCCCTAGATTCCCTTTCAGAGGGGAGGGGGTTTTTGTTAGAGGTAGCTGCTACAGCCTTGGGTCCCTGGGAGATAGTTTCGGGATCTGCAAAAGGGGCCTTATACAAATGATAATGTGTGTCCGGAACCCTGTAGTACCTATCGGGCTTAGCAGGGGCCGGAGGAAGAGAATCAGGAGCAGTACAAGCATCATTAAAAGCATCATCCACAACTGTAAGTACTGGAGGTATGGCTAAAGGCCTATGTTGTGGCAAATTTAAAAAGGTTCTAAGCCTTTTCCTAGAGTCTGAAAAATCCTGGCCCTGCCATTGAAATTGTTCCCTCATAGCATGTAAGGTTTCCCCAAAGGAAAATTCCTCAGGCGGAGAGGCAGAAGGAATGGACTCTTCTGCATCAGAGTCCTCATAAGGAGAAAAGGGGGACTCTGGAGGATCTGAATTATCTGATTCATCAGAGGAGCCATCTGAAGAAACTGGCTCAGGGGGCTCTACTCTAGTCCTCTTCTCTGGAGGTGGGTGAGAGGCCCTGTCTGGATGTGGTTGGGATCCCCGGATCAAAGAAATGAGATCCTCTGCTAGACTAAGCATTTGTGAACTAGAACTGGGCCTGTGAGAGGGGGTCTTAGCAGGCACAGTTTTGGTAGTTTTTGCTGCTTTAGCCCTGGCAAAGGCCTTAATCGACATGGATGCAGGAGGCCTAGCAGCACCACGTGTAGGGGTAGAAATATCCAAAGGGATAGTATCTGATAAATCCTGTGAACCTGCAGGAGCAGGTGGGATTTCGGTAGCAGATTCAGCCAGGTTGGATGAGGCCTCGATAAGTGGCAAGCTTTCGGCCGAAGGAAGAACCGTGGACTCTGTTTCAGCCGAAACAGAGACAGTCGCGGTTGGCTTAACTGCGGTTTCGGCCAAAACCGCGGACCGCGAGTGTCGGTCCTTTTCCTTGCGTTTTTTAGAAATTTGCGTAGTCAGAGTATCCGACGGCATAATGTAAGCAAAAGCGGGGCCGAAAAACTCTTCAGCAAATTCAGACCGACGTCTAAGCGTTCGTCGGTTGAAAGAAGCACAGGCTAGACAAGCTGCTACGTCGTGGTCTGGGCCTAAGCAAGGTAAGCAGTAAGAGTGGAAATCTTTATGAGGTATTTGTTTCCCACAATTTAAACAGTTGGCTGAGGCAAGAAAGAGTCCCCAACGGGGTACTTAGCTTTTTAGAAGTCTTCGGTAGTAGTAGAAGTATTCGGTAGTAGTAATCTCTGGTTCTGACCGACCGGCACTTGCGAACAGCTTCTGCTTCGGGCGCCACGCGGCAAGAAAGACAGAGGAAAATGGCGTCGGCTGATGCCTTTATACCCAAATAACTGCAGCTATGATGTCGGGTGAAGTGCGACACCAGCCGAGGCCAGACCCAGACTTTGGAATCCGGCCGACCGAAGGGCTGCCTGACGACAGGACAACCCATTTGTAAGGACTGCAGATGCATCCTTGAAGGACATCACGGCTGACTTTACTAATCAGTTCACTATTTGCCTTAAACAGTCCCTCGCTATATGGTTATACAAAATAGTGTAGACTCTCAAACCATACAAAATGGTGTTACTAATAATTGGGGACCGTTTAAGGCAAATAATGAACTGATTAGTTAAGTAAGGGTTAATCCTATATTTGTTCAGAAAAAAGCTAAAAGTTTTAAAAATTATTTTCAAGGTAAACTAAATAAAAAGAATCTAACTGAATATAGAAGTGGTACGATAAAATGTTACAATTGTAATGTGTAACTTGTTATATACAGAAGGGAATAAAGTAACAATAGGGAATAATAAAAACAAAATACCGGGTTTATTTAACTGTAAATCTAAGAATTGGATCTACCTTATTATTTGCAGAGTGTAAAAGTTTCTATGTAGGGAGAACTACTAGGAAATTAAATAGAAGGATATATGAACCATAAATATGCTATTCATATTGAAGATACAAAAAATGTCATGTGCAAACATTACAAAAGTAGCAATTGCAAGGTAGATTATAAATTTCTAGTATTAAAAGTCTTGGTTAATACCACTAAAATTGTTAATATAGGAGAAAAACTTGGCTGGCTTGAATATTGCTGGCAGGTTAGATTAAAAGCATGTTTTCCACCTGGATTAAAAAATAGGGAAGAGTTTACTATGTATTTAAAAAGAAAGGGGTTAAAACATTAGGGGTAGCATAGGTATTAAAAATTAGGTAATGCTATGTTATTTTAAGCTGTTTTAGTCAAGATGTCAGTGAGTATCATGTGATACATCGAGGTGTATTTAAAGTGTGTTATGTGATGATTAATTCAGTCTGAAGAAGTCTCTTATTGTGATTGTTACTGGGAGACGAAAGCACTTACTGATTCTGTGTACCTTGGATTAAAAGTGAAGTGAAGGTCATCCAGCCGTGTTCTGCATTTCTTGTGTATTCTTCAGTTTTTTTGCTGCTTTGTGCTACTTTGGAAGAGTGTCTCATAACAATGCCCGAAGCAGCCGCTCTAGCCACCCCTTCGGTCGCATGTGAGAGCAACCTCATGGACGAGTTGGATATTGATTCCAGGATTGCTAGCTGCAAGGCCACTTTGGCCCTGACCTTATGAGACAACTGTCCTGCGAGTATCCCAGAGAGTTCAGAGATCAAGTCCCTCTGGAGCCTCGTAAACTGTGCCAAATAATTCAGGGGCCATATAGCAAAGGTCCCAGATGCAAAAACACACTTCCCAATTCTGTCCACTGCCCGGGCCTCCCTGTTGGGCAGGTGGACATTGGGACTTTCCTCAGCCAAGTCCTTTTTCGTGGCCACCACCATAGCATCAGTTGGTAACCCTTTGGACCAGTGCAGATTCTTAACAGGAGGGGACAAAATTTTGTCTGGTCTGATTGCCTCAATGGAATCAGGGTTCATCCACGCGCGCTGCATGGTGAGCTCATTGGC
This sequence comes from Protopterus annectens, assembly GCF_019279795.1. Lineage (NCBI taxonomy): Eukaryota > Metazoa > Chordata > Ceratodontiformes > Protopteridae > Protopterus > Protopterus annectens. The sequence continues at coordinate 65,305,664 of NC_056728.1, forward strand.
TCGCGGGGTCACCCAAGAGGTAGACAACTGGGCATGAAAAATCTACAGGAGCACTGGGCTTCTAGTCACCTCTCTGTTTTAACATCTCCAGGATGTCTCCAAAGGAGACATCATCAGGAGGTGACCACGGGGACCCTTCACCATCATCGTAGTTAGTGTCTGCCTGTCTCCTCAGGCGAGTCCATGTGCTTCCTCTTGCACATCTTTTGAGGGAGCTCCTCAGTGGGGGTCTCTGAAGAGGACTGAGAAGAGTGGGTATCCTGAACAGGGGTGTCCTGTGGGTTGTCTGCCCGGTGTCCCGGGCGGTGGTGGTCTGTGACACCTGCAGCTCAAGGGGCGAAAACTGGGATTCTGACATCATAGGAGTGCTACCAGAAGCAAGAGCCCTCTCCATCGCGCGGAAGGCAGGCCAGTCCGAAGAGGGATGGGTGCCCGGAACCAAGAAAGACAACCTCAGGACTGGGGTCACACCCTGCTCCGATGGACCCACCCCCCATGGGTGGAGCCTCAAGCAAGATCAGCATGGATGCAGCCATCGGCGCTGAGGAGGGAACGAGAAGAAGGTCGGCACCGTACCCCGGGCTGACACGCCCATCCCCCAATCCCCCAATCTCCAGAATGAGGAAGGTCAGACCAAATGGACAAACTCAGAGCGGGAGTGAGGTGCACTGTAAGCACAGAGGTGGTGGGTTCCAAGAAGGATGTCGGAATAGAAGACTTCGGAACTGAGATGGTCGAAGGAGGAGTGTAAGATGGAGTCCGTGGATAAGGCAACCCAAGTCCAGCAGGTGGATGGGGTTTAGAAAGTGAAGGAATCCTCCTGTCTACCAACAGCTGGGTACACATGACGCACTACTTTGTGTTCCGAAAGGGTCCTGGTGGATCTAGTTGATGCTCCAGATGGGGAGTCAGGACATTCGAGAAATGGGCTATATGCTTGGCCCAGAAACGGGTCTACTGAGGGAGAGTATCGAGTCAGTGGTGAAAGGTCTGCCCGCACCAAAGTCTCTAGTAGGGGTCAGATCCAGTGAGGTTGGTACAACGATCGGTGCCGGAGTGGCACTCTGAGCTGAAATGGTCGGTTCCAAACTGGAAATCAAAGGTACTCCCTAAGCCAGAGTAGCTACTGGTTCTGAAGTTGAGACAGGCGTAGTAAGATCTATGATCGGTGCTGGAGGCAGGGTCTGTGCAAATACAGGTGTTGATATCGAAGGTTTTGAGACAGCCGGAGCCGAGGAAGGCGGAGCCGAAGAGGCAGATTTATGCTCTGACGATAACTTGGGGGACCTTAGATTTCCCAGGTTTGCTCTGATCACCCAATGGTGAAGAAGGAAGAGATTGGGATCTCTTTGTCCTTAGAAGGAGGGGTTGAGATCTACATTGCAGAAATGGCCTCTGAGAACAGAGACTTGAGTAATCCCTTCAGAATGAGTTTATTTTTGCACTCATTAAGAGTGCGTTGGCTGAAACCTTGATAACTATCACATGGAGGCTGCACCAAAAGGTGGGCCACTCCCAAACAGTATACATAGTCATCATGCAAATCACCGTTAGGTAACTTGCCCTTACAAGAAGTACAATGCTTAAAGCCAGAGATACCCTTCTTATCTGACATTTTATTACAAAACAGACGGCAGAATTAAAGTACAGTTTTGTACCTACCATAAATGTAGATGTCCGATAGGTATGCATCTGCAGTCACCACATATGGGTTGTCCTGCCTCAGGCAGCCCTTTGGTCGGCCGGATTCCAAAGTCTGGGTCCGGTGTCGGCTGATGTCGCCCCCTCCCCGACGTCACAGCGCCTGGGGTATAAAAGCGTCAGCCGACGCCATCTTCCTCAGTTTTTCTTGCCCCAGATGCCAGGTGCCCTCTAGGAAGGCTAAATTTGGAGACATGCAATAAAAATTCAACCATTTGCAAAGATATATATATATAAATATGCAAATATGTAAAAACAAATACACCATAATAGACCCCCCAGCTAGGTAATAGAGGGGTAAGCACCCTAGGAATACCACAGAGGGGAAAGAGGGAGGGTAAACCTGACTGCAGATGCATACCTATCGGACATCTACATTTATGGTAGGTACAAAACTGTACTATGTCCTTCAAGGATGCATCTGCAGTCATCACATATGGGTAGAATACCATAGCCATCTGGGGGTGGGAGGAACTAGAAAAGGATGGTGTAGCTAAGATGATCTTCAGTGGTCATTAATGGGATGATGGGATACACTGTCAGATTTCTCCAGCTGAAACTGAAGGAAAGTTTCTCACTCATGCTTGTGGGTGCTATGTCCTCCTTGTCCTCTTTTTCAAAATTCTTCAGTTGATGATTGTGGAAACAGAAACAGAGAGATGTCAATCTATGGTTGAAGTGTTATCTGTTGGAAGATGTCTGGGTGCAGCATCCATTAGATATGATCCATGATATTTCTGTCCGCTGTATTGTGTATCTTCTTTCCTAGCACAAACTGAGCTTGATGTTGTAGCTGTAGTTCAACAAAAGAAGAAATAGATTCATTGCCAGTCTGCAAAGAAGGGTAGGAATGGGCTCTTGCTTGTTTATGTACCACATAGCTTTGTTGTGGTGTGTGTGTTTAGTAGGTGGCCTGGCCTTGATGGAGAAGAGTTGAGAGGAGCTTATTTGCATGTATCACTGCTAGCATTCTTTTTTCTTTATGTGCATCGCGTAGTAGCTTTGTTGTGACATTGTCCTTGATACCCCCTGCCCTCCAGTGCTCCCAACCCCTGGGTCTGGCGCGTCCGTTGTACAGTTTGGGAGGTTTTTTTGTGAAAGGAAAGGCTCCCCCTCTGTTGGACTGGCTGGCTGAGCCTACCACAGATTTTTGTGAAGGCATGGAATGAGGTGGGATTAAAGTTTCAAATCCCAAGGCCTGTAGGAGATTGATGGCATAATTTAAATCCTTTATCAAAGTTTGTTGGTTGTCCGCTTGTAAAAGGCAGTCTTCCAGATATGGGTAAATTTGAATCCCCTGAAGTCTGCAGTGTGCTATTACTGATGCCAGGCATTTCATGAATACTCTGGGCGCAGTAGATAAGCCAAAGGGCAATGCTGAGAATTGATAATGCTCTGACCCTGCAAGAAATCTGAGGTACCTTCTGCAACTTTGTCTGATAGGGACATGCAGGTATGCCTCCTTGAGGTCTAGAGTCACCAGCCAAGACCCCTTGCCCAGCATGGGAAGGAGTTGCTGTAGAGTCAGCATTTTGAATTTTGGCACCATGAGATAAGTATTCAGTGCGGACAAGTCGAGAATTGGTCTCCATTGATGCTCTTTTCTTGGAACAAGGAATAGCCTGGAGTAAAATCCTTGGCCTTGTTCTGAAATAGAAACTTTTTCTATGGCTTTCATTTTTAGTAAGTTCGAGATCTGCTTCAAAGCCTCTGCCCTTTGATTTGGTGGCAGACCTGGCATGCTTTTTCTTTTTGGCAATGTGTGGAAATGGAACCTGTATCCGTTGTCTATTATTTGGAGTGTCCATTTGTCTCTTGTAATGCTGTGCCAACTTTTTGAGAATAAAGAAAGCTTTCCGCCCAAAGGTGTTTCTAATTGAGCCTTGGTTGGCGGAGTCAAAGCAAAGTCATTGAGATTGTCCTTGTGCAGCAGTTGCAAGTCCTGAACTGCCTGTTTGGATTGGAGGTTGCCATTGATGGCCTCTGTAGGAGCCCCTAGCTTGCCCTCTACCTCTGGCACGCCTGTTCCTGCTCCTTTGAAATCTTTCTGTGTCCGGAAAGGACCAATTCTTGGAAGGCAAAATCCTTAACTGTTTGTACAGATTTTGCCTTTTCCTCAAATTTCTTTAGGACTTCTTGAGCAGTGGAACCAAATAACTTTTTCTTTTCCAGTGGAGCATCCAAAAGCTTAGCTTTAACATGGTCTGGCAGAGATTGTTCCTTCAGCCAAGCATGCCTACGTATGACAACACCTGTCATTGCTGACCTACATGAAGCTTCCAATGCATCATAGCCACACTGTAAGAAATGGTTGCTAACTTGCTGGGAGTTATGTACCAGATCCTGAAGGGATTTACGGTCAAGGGGTTCAGTAGAAGACAACTTCTTATGCATTTCTTCTAACAAATACTCTTGATACTGTATCATATGGAATTGACAATTTAATGCCCTCATAGCAAGAGTGGCAGAAGTATACACTTTTTTACCCCATCTCTCTAATGCCCTGGACTCCTTTGCAGAGGGGAGAGGGTTCTTAGTAATAACAGCTGTAACCCCTTTAGGGCCCTGTGAAACAGTTTCAGGGTCAGCAGAGTGGGCCTTGTAAAGAAAATTGTGTGTCCGGGACCCTGTAATGCCTATCGGGCTTAACAGGGGCCGGAGGCAGAGTGTCAGGGGTCATACTAGAGTCAGAATACACATCATCAATGACATTTAAAACAGGAGGAATAGCCAAAGGTCTATGCTGAGGTAAATGAAGAAAAGTTCTTAGTCTTTTCCTGGAATCAGAATATTCCTGGCCCTGCCATTTGAAATGCTCTCTCATTGTGTGAAGGGTCTCCCCAAAGGAAAACTCTTCAGGAGGGAAGGCTGAGGAAATAGATTCCTCTGCATCCGAATCCTCGTAGGTCGAATAAGCCTCCTCCTGGTAGTCTGAGTGATCCGAGCCAGCAGAGGCCTCCTCTGAGGAAAGGGGATCAGGGGGATCCACCCTGGGCCTTTTGTGTAGAGGGGGTTGGGAGCCCCTGTCCGGATGGGGCTGAGAGCTAAGGTTAGAATCTGTGAACTAGAAGAGGGTCCCTGGGGAATAACCCTGGGAGGCATGGCTTTAGTGTGCTTTGCAGCTTTAGCCCTGGTGAAGGCCTTAATAGACATGGATGCATGAGGCCTGGCTGCACCACGTGCTGGTGTAGCTTTGTCTAAAGGTATGGTGTTGGAAGATTCCAATACACCAGTTTCGGAAGGCAATTCTGAAACCGACTCGGTAGGGGCTTCTGGGACCGAGGCTGTCGGTTGTATTAATTCAGGGTTCGGAAGTTTCAAGGACTCAGTATCAGCCGAGACCGAGACACTCGCGGTAGGCCTAGCCGCGGTTTCAGCCGAAACCGCGGTCTGTGTGTGTCGGTCCTTGTCTTTCCGTTTCTTAATTAAATGTGATGTCGGGGTTTCCGACGGCATTTTGTATGAAAAACTATCCCCAAAAAACTCTTCTGCGAACTCCGACCGACGTCTAAGAGTGCGTCGGTTGAAGGAAGCGCAGGCTGAACAGGCCGAGACGTCGTGGTCTGGGCCTAAGCAGGGGAGACAGTAAGAGTGGAAATCCTTATGAGGTATTTGTTTCCCACAAGTTAAACAATTATTAACTTTTTCTGACATCGGCTGAGGCAAGAAAGAGTCCCCAACGGGGTGCTTAGCTTTTGAAGTCTTCGGATAGCGATTTTACTGGAGCTGGCCGACCGGCACTTGCGAACAGCTTCTGCTTCGGGCACCACGCGGCAAGAAAGACTGGGGAAGATGGCGTCGGCTGACGCTTTTATACCCCAGGCGCTGTGACGTCAGGGAGGAGCGACATCAGCCGACGCCGGACCCAGACTTTGGAATCCGGCCGACCGAAGGGCTGCCTGAGGCAGGACAACCCATATGTGATGACTGCAGATGCATCCTTGAAGGACATCTGTATAATCCAACAATAATGAAGTCACTCAGTTCAAAAATCACAATACCAATATTACAACACATTATAAATGAGAAGAAAGGGAAACACCTGATTAAACATAAAGGCTGACAGGTTAAGCAAGAGGAAATAATAAATACCAGCTATGGTATTGAAGAAATACCACAAGGGTAAGGAGAAAAGGCCATAACAACAATGGTTCTTAAAGTTCACTAACGGTAACAACGGGTAGAGTGGAAAATATACTGTTAGAAGAAAAGACACTAGTAATACTAAAGGTCTAGTAAAATATGAAGATATCCAAAAACTTTTACACAAATATCAAAAAAGATTTTACTTAGCTGAGAGCTCGGCTGAAACGCGGCTTTACGGCTACATGGCAAACGAGATCTGAGATAACAGGGAGAATGGCATTCTGGGTAGAGACTTGGCTCGAGAGTTTTTTGGCTGGCACGAGCATGTTAATAGGCCGACTCGGTTTTGAGGGCTCAGAACCAAACCAATCAGTGATGAATGGAAAGATTAACAACATCAGATTAAACATTTTCTATAATGGACAAGACCAACTTGTCTGAGATAATGCTTCATCAAACTGGAAGACAGTGAGAGCCTTAGGGACAGGGGAATGGAGTTTGGGAGTGTGGACAGCAAAGGCAGGTAGTCACGGACTACTTGCCCTGTCTTGAAACTGAGGTTTCTGGGCCGGACTCTGAGCATGGTTGGAAGGGGTCTGGTGCTTCCTGATACTCTTTCTGCTCCTAGAATGGGGGGTTGGAGCAGAGTGTTTTCTAATGAACTGGGTTTTGGTGGGGTAGTTCCTATGAAATTTAGAGATAGGAGAGACGAACAAGTGTTTGAGGTACTGGAGTTCCTTTTGTTGAAGGATCTTGAATAGCTTAGCCAACCTTAGCCCCAAAAAGGGCAGAGTTATCCACGGGAGCATCCAGGAGTTTGGCCCTAATATCATCAGGTAAGGGCTGTAGTCTTAACCATGAGTATCTTCTAAAGACTGAGGCAGAGGCTGCAGATCTAGCACAGGCTTCTGCAGAATCATAGCTTGCATATAATTGAATGTCTAGTGACTTGAGAAGATTGAGATGACAACGAGATGAGGCAAGTTACTTGAGCCTTGGCATGTAAGTCGGGGAGGTCTGCCAAAAGCTTAGTGACCTGAGCCAAAAGGCCAGGGCATACTTAGACACATGTGTCTGGTAATTTAATGCCCAAAAGGCCAAGGTAGCAGAAGTGTAAACTTTTTTGCCAATGCGCTCCACTGTCTTACTGTCCTTGTCTGTGGGAAGGACAGAGGTGGAGGGAAGCAGTCTCGATGTTTTTTTCTGCAGACTGAGACAGTGCCAGGGTCTGCAGAAAGGGCATGTAATAAGGAATTTGGTCCCTTCAGGCACTTTATAGAATCTGTCAGGACTTCAAGGGATAGGTGGTTGGTAATCTGTATTCACAGAAGCTGCAATGAAAACATACAAGAAGGCTGGTAAAACTGGAGGAATGGCAGAAGGAGCAGAAGTGTCCATCTGCAGGAACTCATAGTATTGTTTTCTGACCTCTGACATTTCAGAGGACTCACACTTAAAATATTCTGTCATTTTTCACATGGTCTCACCGAAGGTGAGGTCCTCTCCTGGGGAGTCCACCTCAGCAAAAGTCTTCCCCTAGGGAGGCATACGGCATGCACAAGAGGGGAGGGTAGCTGGGAGAAATAGGAAAGAGAATCCTTTGAAGAGGAGTCTGAGGAATCCTCAGCTTCAGGTTGGAGAGTGTCATTAACCTGAGGCCTGGGACTAAGAACAGGTGGGAGAGCCAGTGAAGAATCAAACAGGGCCATAAAAGAATTTAATAGGCTCTGGGAAAAGGCCTGCCAGTCTGGTTGGCTTTCTGCAAGAGGGAAAGCATTTTTAGTCTTTTGCTTCTTTTTCAGGGAAGGGCTAGAGGGTGTAGAGGCTAAGGTGGGCCTAGAATCTGTTTGCTCGGAAACAGTGGAACAGCCTGTCTGGATGGGCATAATGAGCCTAGGTTCCCCCATCTTCGTCGGCGCACGACATCTGCAAGACCTCCACAGACGTGCATACTGCAGCCTCCTGAACTGTACACGCTTATACCCATTTCAGCAGATTCCAAATGTTCCTCCAGATGAATGTGAGTCACGTCAGGTGGAGGAGGTGCAGCAGCAAGTTCAGGCCTGGAAACTTTGGCCTTCTTCTTAGGTGGCTCTACAGTCTCACGGGTCGGCCCCTCCATTGCTAGCGCCAAACATTTAAAACACTGATTTTCAAGGTAAATATTAAAAGTGTGCAGATGACTGCGGAGTTTCTTAGGTTTGAAAGACTGACAGCTTGCACAAGTTTAATGGTTGTGTGTAGGCCCTAAGCAGAAAAGGCAGAGCCCATGGGCATCCTTATGGGGTATCTCACATCAGCACCTGCACTTTGCTTTCCTGGATGACATGAACCTAAACAGGCATGCACTGACCCACGAGAAACAGAAAAAAAAGCCCCAAGGGGTACTTACCTTTTATTTCGAAGATCCAACGGCAGGGACAGCAGAAAGAGCTGATGTTTAACTGGCGGCAGAGAATTTCTCGCAAAAGGTAAGTGCAGACGTCACTTTTATGAGCCACGCTACCTCAGCCAATGTCAGATGTCCCACATACTTAACAGTGACTAGAAGCTTCTGTATACTGGCCAGACTTTTGAGTAGTTAATAGAGAATAACTCAAGTGTTTGGAATACTGCAACATGAGAAAAGAAGGACATCTCGTAGGATCTCAAAGCTGACAACAATTTTATATGCTGTCAGTAATCACGGCACAACATTTTAATTGTCAGGTCATTTATAAGAAGGGTAGCTCTAGCTATAAAAAGCCAACCTGCACATTGGATCGAAAAATAGTAATATTTTCTATTATCAGACAGAGAAATGAAATAGATACTATGCAGTAAAAACTGGAATAAATGGCTACTACCTGAGTACTGAAAGTCAAGAAGCAACAGGGAGTATTTCAGTCCATTTATTGGTATAGTTACTCAAAAGGCTTCCTTAGAGTCAGGAATTAATTTATTACATAACCTGTTTCACATTTTCAAATCGTGCGTACTCTGTCTACAACAGCTTGAATGAAAAGATGTCATCAAGCCATACAAACTACACAGTGTCAGCTAAAGGCATGCATTTTTATTATGCAAGATGATGCAGTGACAATAAGCACTGGTACTGTACAGTATAAACTCTGCCTGGTGCTTAAAAGCACAGCAGCCAGTTTCTCATGATCACAAAGCCAAGACACAATGTTAAAGACTTCAAGAACGTTTTGCAATAACAGCAGCATAGGGGCTCCCTAGAGTTGGTTAAGGGCATCCACTCTAGTCATCCACAGTTAAGCAATTGAGGAAGAGGTCATTATATAATGCGGAATTGAGAACAGGGCTTAAAACTGTGTCTTGTGGGAACCCAACCGTCAAGTTTCCTTGACAGGATATTGGAGCACCCATCTAGACACTGACGTTTCAATCTCTGATAATACAACTGTTCTAGGAAAGTACAGTTGGTACCCTTACCATAAATACAGATGTTTGAGTGTATTCACTGTTGCAGTCATCACTGCCACATAGGTGGCAGTACACTAAACACTGAAAGTGTGATAAGAGACTTAGGGACACAGGTGGACAGTGGTCTCACGTTTAATAACCACATCGCCACAACAGTCAGGAAATCCTTCTATGTGGCACACCTCATCACTAAGGGCTTTTCATCCAGAAAAAAGGTAGTCATTGTCCCACTGTACTCATCCCTCATTAGACCCATTATAGAATAAAACGCCCCATTTGGTATGCACCTCTCAAGACACCTGCAACAACTGGAAAGGCCGGCAGAAATACCTCACTAAAAGAATCACAGGCCTAAAGCACCTGCCCTATGCTGACTGTCTTAAAAATCTCCAGCTATACTTTATCGCATATAGTCTACTCAGAGGTGATCTCTGCTTAACATACAAGGCCATGTCAAACCCAGAGCTGTTGGACATGCTACACTTAAAGAAATCCCAATCCCTCAGAGCCACACACTCCAGGAATCTAAACCTTGTCATCACAATAAACAAAACATGTTGGAGGGACAGTTCCTGACCCAGAGACTCCCCAGACACTGGAATAGACTGCCCATACATGTCAAGCAGAAAGGCTTTTTGGCCCTCTTCAAAAGGAACCTTGACGATTGGATGGGAGAAATGAAATTCACACCGGGGATCACGTCAGTCGCCCTGCTAGACAAGGGTCCAGGGAAATAAATAGTGTGGGAAGAACTAGCCAGGGAATTGTTATGGCTAGGCTTGTAGTACTAACCTATGAACTTGTGGGTTTTCCCTGCTGGGTAGCCCTCAGCCGGCCTGAATAGCAGAGTAAAGTGTTTTCCTGCAATGGCTGTCTGGTGTCTGAAGATAATGTCAGGTCATAAGGGCTATATAAAAATGAGGCAGCCAACACCATTACATTGTTTTTTTCTTGCCCCCAAGAAAGATAAAAGGGGGGATTGGTGGGAGGGAAACAGGACTGCAACAGTGAATATACTCGAACATCTACATTTATGGTAAGTGCACACAACTGTACTATGTTCTTCGTGTTTCACTGTTGCAGTCATCACTTGTGGGAAGATTCCCAAAGCTGAGAAACAGGGTGGAGGGAAGGAGCAAAAAGTACAGTTTTGTACCTACCATAAATGTAGATGTTCGAGTGTTCACCCTGCTACAGTCATCACATTTGGGTTATCCTGTCGTCAGGCGGTCCCGCAGTCGGCCAGAATTCCAAAGTCTTGGTCCGGCGTCGGTTGCTGTCGCCTCTTCCCTGAAGTCAGTGCGCCAGGGGTATACTTAATGCAACCGACGCCATTTTCTTCAGTTTTTCTTGCCCCAGATGTCAGGTGCCCCCAAAAAGGTGGTCAGAATTAGTACCAAATGGCGTGAACACTGCACAAATACAAAATCCCTTCAGCTATAAGCAAATACATCAGTAAGGCATAGAAGAGATTTTTCCAGAAGATCAGAGGGGATGGAGGGAGGGTAACCTGGACTGCAGCAGGGTGAACACTCGAACATCTACATTTATGGTAGGTACACAACTGTACTATGTTCGTGTTACCCTGCTGCAGTCATCACACTTGGGTTGAATCCCAAAGCTAAGGTAGGGGGGAGGTATCATAGAGGGTTAGTGGAGGCAATAAGGCCTTGCAGAACTGCAGTGGCGAAGCCTGCCCTGGACTTAGAGTAAAGAGGTAAGTGATAGTGTTTGGTAAAGGTGTGTACTGAACTCCAAGTTGCAGCTTCTAAAATTTCCTTGGTTGGAACCCCCCTGAGAAAGGCTGTAGAGGTAGCTGTTGCCCTGTTAGAGTGGGATCTAATGGTAGCAGGAACTGGTTTCCCATGATGGGTATAGCAAAAACGTATGCAATGACCTATTCATTTAGAAATGGTTTGCTTAGATATAGCCTTCCCTTGAGAAGCTGTAGTATAGGATACAAAGAGCTGGTCAGTTTTTCTGAAAGCCTTAGTTTTGTCCAAGTAGTATCGAAGCTGCCTGTGAATGTCCAAGGAATGCAGGAGTCTCTCACCTTTGTTCTGTGGATTGGGGAAGAAGGTGGGTAAGTGGATGGTTTGAGTCAAAGCTACACTGGAAACCACCTTAGGCATGAAGGAAGGATTAGTTTGTAGAGAAACTCTGTCTTGATGAAAAATGGGGAAAGGTTCCATTGCCATTAATGCCTGTAGCTCTGAGACTCTCCTTGCTGAAGTTATTGCTAGGAGCAGGGCAGTCTTCCATGATAGGAACTGTAGATCTGCAGAGAAAGCTGGTTCAAAGGGAGGTACTGTTGGAGCTTTCCTGGGCGGTCTAATGTTTTTTGCCCCTCTGAGGAACTGCCTTAGAAGAGGATGTGAAAATAAAGGTGGAATCCGTGTTGTAGTGAGCTGAAATAGCTGAAGTATGGATTTTAATTGAGGAAAAGGAAAGTCCTTTGTGCAACATCTCAGCTAAATACTGTAGAATGTGAGGCTGAATTGTGTCTTGGCCTTTAGCTTGGTTCCAGGCACAAAACCTTTTCCATTTGTCTGAATAAGCCTTCCTGGTGCCTGGCCTCCTGGCTTCCAGAATAACATCCAGAACTGCTTGTGAAAGAGGAGCTGGTTGGATGTTTAGTTGATGTGCCATGCAGCCAGATTTAAAGTTTTGAGCTGGCTGTGAAGAATCTGTTTGTTTTGTTGTGTGAGCAAATGGGGTATTTGAGGCAATATCCATGGTGGGCTGTTGGCCATATTTTTCAAAAGCGGGTACCAGTGCTGGCATGGCCAGTGTGGGGCTATGAGAATCAGTCGTGGTCTCTCCTTTTTGACCTTCAAAAGAACCTTTGTGAGGAGAGGTAATGGAGGGAAGGCATATGCTGTCAGGTTTTTCCAACTGAAAGAGAGAGAGTCCACTTTCCAAGCTTGATTGTGGAAGGTCCTTGTACAAAATTTTGCCAGTTGGTAGTTTTGAGGACTGGCAAACAGATCTATGTTTGGAAGGCCCCATTTTTGAGTTATCATTGCAAATATTTGTGGATCTAGTTTCCACTCGTAGGGGTCTTTGATGTTTCTGCTGAGGTCGTCTGCCAATGTGTTCTTCTGTCCTGGGAGGAATTGAGCTTGTAACTGGACTTGGTAGGCCAGAGCTGTGTTCCATTAGATCATTGCTTGCCTGCACAGAGGGTAGGAATGTGTACCCCCTTGTTTGTTTATGTACCACATTACTGTGGTGTTGACCGTCTTTATTGCAAGTTGTCCTGGATGTAATAGATCCTTGAAGGCTGTCAGAGCTTTCTGTACAGCTAGCATCTGCTTTTGATTTACGTGCAGATTTCTTTGATCTGTAGTCCATAGGCCTTGAATGCACTGTCCTGCCATGTGTGCCCCCCAGTCGTAGTCTGAAGCATCTGGTGTGATAGTCTGCCTGGCTGGGGGCAAGGTGAAAGGCTGACCCTTGTTGAGGTGACATGCCTGTGACCACCATAGAAATTCCTGTTGTAGGCAAGGAATGAGAGATATCATTGTGTCCAAGCTGTGGCTGTGTTGAGACCATATGCTTTTTAGGTACCACTGTAATTTCCTCATATGCAGCTTTGCAAATTGTATTATTATGCAAGATGCCATGAAGCCCAAAGCCTGTAGAATTTTTCTTGCAGTTAATTGGGTCTTTGTTGCCACTGTCTTGAAATATTGAGTCAGTTGTAGGTGCTTGTCTGGCGTAAGATAAGCCTTCTGGGCCGTTGTATTCAAGCTGGCACCCAGGAATGTCATTTTTTGTGAGGGTACTAGTTTTGACTTCTTTTCGTTTACTGTGTACCCCAGGCATTTTATTAGATGCTTTACAAAGGCCAGATAATGTAAGAGTATGTATTTGCTTTCTGCTTGGATGAGGCAGTCGTCCAGGTATGGATATATTTGAATTCCTCTTTGTCTGCAGTATGCAATTACTGGTGCCAGGCATTTTGTGAAAACTCTGGGCGCAGTAGATAAGCCAAAGGACAGTGCAGAGAATTGGTAATGGGTTGAACCTGCAATGAAACGGAGGTATCTTCTGCAACTTTGTCTGATAGGGACATGCAGGTATGCCTCCTTGAGGTCCAACGTTACTAGCCATGCTTCCTTGCCCAACATGGGGAAGTAGCTGCTGTAGTGTTAGCATGTTGAATTTGGGTACTTGTAAGTAAGTGTTTAGAATTGAAAGGTCCAGAATTTGGTCTCCAGGCATTGTCCTTTCTGGGCACTAGAAATAGTCTTGAGTAAAATCCTTGGCCTTGCTCTCGAGTAGGTACCAGTTGAATGGCTCTCATGTCTATGAGAGCTGTAATTTGCTTTTGTGCCTCTGCCCACTGATTTTGTGGCAGGTTTGGCATTCCTCTTTTCATAGGCAAGGTGTGAAAATGGAATCTGTAGCCTCGTAAAATTATGTCTAAGACCCATTTGTCCTTTGTGACTATCTGCCAGTTGTCTGCAAAAAGTGCGAGTTTCCCCCCCAAGGGGGCTGCCAAGAGAGAATTACTTGGCCAGATGAGGTGCAAGTCATTGAGTTTGCCTTCTGGTGGATTGAGACCTGTCTTCTCCTCCCTTCTGTGTTGTAGTGCCCCATTGGCGAGGTTTATACTGGGCTTGTGGTTGTCCTCTGCCCCTTGGGCGTCTGTATTTACCCCTCTGTGGTCTGTCAGTGGCTGGAAAGGACCAATTTTTTGTTGGCCAGTTTCTGCTGAAGAGAGGGGGTTGTACTTGTAGGAAATCTTTGACTGTCTGCATAGATTTTGCCTTATCTTCCATTTTCTTTAAAACTTCTTCTGCTTTAACTCCAAAAAGAACATCCTGCTGTAAGGGAGCATCTAATAGTTTTGCTTTAACATGATCAGGCAGAGTTTGTTCCTTTAACCAAGCATGCCTACGTATAACAGACCAGTGACAGCTGCTCTGCAGGAGGACTCCAAAGAATCAAACCCACATTGTAAGGTATGTTTGCCCACCTGCTCAGTGGCGTGCAACAGATCCTGTACTTCTTTCAATTCAGATTGTTGAGGGAGAGTGGTTATTCTTTGCTTTAACTGAGAGATTAGAAATTGCTGATACTTAAGCATATGAAATTGACAATTCAGTGCCCTCATAGCTAGTGTGGCTGAGGTGTAAACCTTTTTCCCCCACCTGTCTAGTGCTCTGGAATCCCTCTCAGAAGGTACTGGGTTTTTAGCCATAGAAGCCTTAGCCCCCTTGGGACCCCGGGAGATGGTCTCTGGGTCAGCTACTGGGCTTTTGTAAAGAAATTTGTGGGAATCAGGCACTCTGTAGTATCTGTCAGGCTTAGCCGGAGCAGGAGGTAGAGAGTCTGGGTTAAAACTGGATTCTAAATAGACATCATCCACAATGTCCAAAACTGGTGGGATGGCAAGAGGTCTGTGTTGGTGGAGTAAAGGAAACTCTCTGAGCCTTTTCTTTGAATCAGAGTAGTCTTGACCTTCCCAGTGAAAGTGTTCCCTCATAGTGTGCAAAGTTTCCCCAAAGGAGTAATCTTCAGGAGGAGAAGCTGAGAGAATAGAGTCCTCAGCATCAGAATCTTCATAAGGAGAGAAGGAATAGTCTTGGTCCTCAGAGGAGTCTGAAGAAATGGACATTTGCTCAGAGGAAGGAAAATCTTCCTCTTGTCTAGGCGTTTTGTCAGGAGGGGGGTGTGAACCCCTGATTAAAGAAATCAAATCTTCAGCCATTTTGAGCATCTGTTTCTTAGGCATAGGGCCTTGAACAGGAGACTGAAGTGCAGTCCTTTTAGTTTTAGAAGGAGTCTTCGACTTAGAAAACATTTTAATGGTGAGAGTCGTCGGTCTGAAAACGCCCTCAGAAATTGATGGCGTTTCTGTAGCACCGACGTTTTTTGAAGCAAAGTCTTCGGAAGGGCCTGAAGTAAAAGGCTGCGTCGGCCTAGTACATTCCGTCAAAATATCCGTAGCAGTCTCGGGTTCCAGATCGCGGTAGTCAGGGGCTGCATCGGAGCCTGACTGAGGACCGGAGAAACGGAGACCGGATCAGCCGAGGCCTCGGAATCTGACTTAGGCCTGGGCTGCCTGTCCTTATCCCTACATTTTTTGTGCACGCCGGTAGTCGGTTGCTCCGACGGCATGTTGTAGTTAAATTTCCTACCAAAGTAGTGTCGTGCAAAATCAAAGCATCTTTTAATAGTACGCTTATTAAACCTAGCACAAAACCGACAAGAAGTGACGTCGTGGTCTGGGCCTAGGCAAGGTATGCAATAAGAATGAAAATCCTTATGAGGTATTTGCTTCCCACAAGAAATACAATTGTTAACTTTTTCTGACATCGGTCTGAGACAAGAAAAGTTTCCCCAATGGGGTAGTTAGCTTTACAGAAGACTTCGGTCTGAAATTCGAATTCGAAAATCTCAGGAGTTGGCCGACTGGCACTTGCGAACTGCTTCTGCTTCGGGCACTGCGCGGCAAGAAAGACTGAAGAAAATGGCATTGGTTGCATTATATATACCCCTGACGCACTGACGTCAGGGAAGAGGCGACAGCAACCGACGCCGGACCAAGACTTTGGAATTCCGGCCGACTGCGGGACTGCCTGACGACAGGATAACCCAAGTGTGATGACTGCAGCAGGGTAACACGATGAACATCTCCATGGTTGCACCATTTCAAGGGGATACCAGCATGCCCTGCAGGACTGCAGATGCAAAGCCTGTCCTGGTTTTGGAGAAGGTAGCCAGCTGGTAGTATTTGGTGAATGTGTGGACGGATGTCCGGGTAGCAGCTTCCAAAATATCTTTGGTTGGAACCCCTCACAGAAAGACACTGGAAGTAGAGGCTGCCTAGTGGAATGTGATCTAATGGATTTGGGAGGTTTCTTTCCATGAAAGGAATAGCAGAAATGGATGCGATGTGAGATCCATTTAGAAATGGTCTGTTTGGATTTGGGTTCCCCTCTGCCCCAACAGGAGAGAGACCAGTAGCTGGTCAGACTTTCTGAATTACTTGGTTCTATCCAGGTAATATCTCAATTGTCTGTGCACAGCCAGGGTATGCAAAATTCTTTCCCCTTTATTATGGGGGTTGGGAAAGAAGATAGGGAGATGGATGGCCTGGTTGAGGGTAACATTCGAGACCACCTTAGGCATAAAGGAGTGGTTGGTCCTAAGAGACACCCTGTCAGCATGGAAAATGATCAAGGGCTCAGTGGCCATAAGGGCCTGATGCTCAGAAACTCTACTGGCTGAGGTAATGGCCAGCAAGAAGGCAGTTTTCCAAGAAAGGTACTTCAGGTCTGCTGATGCAGCTGGCTCAAAAGGAGACAGTCAATTTTTCCAGGACAAAGTTTAGATCCTACGATGGAGCAGGTGGCCTTCTAGGTGGTCTGACATGGGTCACTGCCCTAAGGAACTGCTTTAACAGGTGGTTTAAAAATATGAGCTGATCAGACTGGATATAGGCAGAGATAGCGGAGGCATTTATCTTGATGGAGGAGTATGACCAATCTCTTTTCTAAAAGCTCTGCCAGGTAGTCCAGAACCAATGCCAGAATGGCATGCGTGCTGTTAACACCCTTGTTCTGGCATCAGATAGTAAATCTTTTCCATTTGGCGGAGTACAATTTTCTGTTGCTGGGCCTTCTGACCTCCTTAATAATATTTAAAACCTGCCTGGTTAAGGCTGTAGTGTCATCCGCCTTTAGGGTATAAGCCATGCGTACAACTTGAGTGTGGGGAGGTTTGGATGCAATACCATCCCTTTCTCCTGAGTTAGAAGGTTTGCTGTGAGAGGCAGATGCATAGGAGGCTCTTTGGCCAGACTGAGGAGCAAGGGATACCAGTGCTGTCGAGGGTCAGTCTGGAACAATGAGAACAGCCTTTGGCCCTTCCTCCCTGATCTTGAGAAGTACCTTGGGAATCAGGGGCAAGGAAGTGAATGTGTACACAAACAGGTTTCCCAGTGGAAGGAGATGCAGTCCACCTTCCATGCTTCTGGATGGAACTCTATGGAGCAGAACTTGATTAGTTGGCGGTTCTCGGTGGTTGTGAAAAGGTCTATGTCTGGGTTCTCCCAGTTTTGCCTGATGTTGAGAAAGTTTTCCTGGGATATTCTGTGCTATCAAATGCAGTCCCAGACTTGAGGCCGACTGCCAGATTTGCACAGCTAAGCAACACAGGGTGTAGGAGTGAGTGCGTCCCTGCTTGTTGACGTACCACATTACTGTTGTGTTGACTGTCTTGATTAAGAGCACTCCTGGTTTTAGGTGATCCTTAAAAGCTAGGATTGCCCTGTGCACTGCTAGCATTTCTTTTAGGTTGATATGGAGGCCCTGAACCTCCTGTTCCCAAATGCCCTGAGTGCAAATACTTACTCAGTGTGCCCCCAGGCCATGTCTGAAGCATCTGTGGTGATGGTCTGACCCTGGGGAAGAGTGATGAAGGGTAGACCCTTGTTCAGGGTACACACCTTTGCCCACCATATGAGCTCCTTTTTTAAGCAAGGAATCAGGGGCAGGTAGTGTTCCAGTGACTGAGTGCTGGCACCAAAGGTTCTTGAGATATCGTTGTTTCCTTATGTGCAATCTGACTAGGGGCACCAACAGGATGCAGGAGGCCATGTATCCCAGCACCTGTAGGAATTTCCTTTCTGTGAGGTGGGTCCTGCGAGCCAGCTGTGAAAATTAAGAGGGGAGGAAGCTCTGCTTCTCCAGAGGGAGGGAGGCTGTTTGTACTGATGTGTCCAGTAAAGCTCTCGGGAAGGTTAACCTTCTTCTGGGATGAATTTGGGACGTCTCCCGGTTGACTGTGAATCCCAAGGAGATTAGTAGAGTCTGAACACAAGTAAGGTCCTGCAGGAGTTTTTCCTTGCTGTCTGCAGGTAGGGATAAATCTGTATGCCCTTCTGTCTGCAAAAGGCAATGACAGGGGCCAGGCAGTTGGTAAAGACTCTGGGAGCAGTAGATAAACCAAAGGGCAGAAAGTGTTCTCACCCTGCTCTGAAGTGAAGGAAACTCCTACAAGACTTCCTTATGGGGATATGGAGGTAGGCATCCTTCAGATCTAGGCGCACTAGCCAAGTATGTGGTATCAGCATTGGCAAAAGCTTGTGTAGGGTCAGCATTTTGAATTTTGGGACCAGGAGGGACAGATTCAGAGTAGATAGGTTGAGAATAGGGTGCCAGGTGCCATTCCTTCTGGGTACTAGGAACAATCTGGAATAAAACTCTATCTGGCCTGTTCCTTTGGCACAGGTTCCATGGCGCCTTGGGCACACAGCTTTTGGATCTGGCGGATTGCCTCTGCCCTCCGATTTGCTGGTACATCCGGGAAACCTGAATATCTGGGGTTTTCCTTGAAAGAGGATCTGTACCTGCTGGTAATAGCTTTTAGGACCCATAGATCTGAGATGAGTGACTGCCAATTCTCTAGGAAGAGGAAAAGTCTTCCTCCTAGTCTCAGGGGGGATGAGGGAAGGGGAGAGTCAATGCGAGTCCTCGGAGAAGGAAAGGGCTTTGAACTCCCTTATCTAGGCGTTGCAGTGGCCCATTGTTTGGATCTCTGTTAGCTTTGTAACCGGTGCCTAGAAGACCTGTCCCTACGCCCCTTCCTCTGCACAAGTTTTGTTTGGGTAGGAAAGGACCAATGCTTTGTGGGGAAGTTCCTACTGAACCTGGGAGGCTGTAACTGCAAAAAATCCTTCACAGTCTGCATAGACTTGGCCTTATCTTCCATTTTCTTAATAACCTCCTCAGCTTTAGGTCCGAACAGCTAGTTCTTGCCCAGAGGGGCATCTAATAACTTGGCCTTTACCTGGTCAGACAATGGTTGTTACCTTAACCAGGCATACCTTCTGATCACTGAGCCAGATACTGCAGCCCTGCTAGAAGCTTCCAAGGCATCATACCCACAATGCAGGGAATGCTTGACTACCTGGGAGCTAGAAAGTATAAGATCCGCTAGTTCTCTGACTGAACTGCTGTCTGGTAGAGTGGACATTTTTTTTTGTTTTAATAATTCCAGGACATTTTGTTGGTATTTGAGTATATGAAATTGACAACTCAGAGCTCTAAGGGGTAAGGTAGCCAAAGTGTAGACCTTCTTTCCTAGTCTAAGGCTCTGCTCTCTATTAGTTTGGATGCTTTTTTTTGTTTTGAGGCGCTAGCCCTAGCCCCCTTAGGACCCTGAGTAATGAACTCTGGGTCAGCTGTAGGATTTTTAAAAAGATACTTGTGGGTGTCTTGCACCCTATAACATCTTTCTGGCTTCCTGGGGGCAGGGGGAGAGAGTCCGGGGTGAGTGCAGATTCCAAGACGTCCTCCACCACATTCAGGATTGGGGGAATGGCCAGAGGTTTGTGCTGTGACGAGTCAAGAACTCTCTCAGTACCTTCTTTGACTGAGGGTAATCCTGTGCCTCCCAGTGAAAATGTTCCCTGAGGGAATTTAAAGTTCCCCGAAAGAGAAGCCCTCAGGCAGGGAGGCAGAAGGAATGGGGTCCGCAGCATCAAAATCCTCAAATGCTCCAAAAGGCTGCTCTTCAGTGTCCGACTCTTCTAGTTCAGACCTTTCTGACTCCTGGTCAGAAAGAGCATCAGAGGAAGTGTCCCTCTTCCTTTTGGTTGGGGTGGCTAGGGTAGGCCGGCTTCCTCTTATCAGAGTGATAAAATCCTCTGCCACTCTGAGCAGCTGCTGGGACTATGTGGCAGGCTGGGTGGAAGGAAGTCGGTGGATAGGCCACTGGGATGGGATCTTTTTAAGGGTAGTCCTGGTCTCGGGCCTTGTGGATTCAATGGCCTTATGCAAGGTTAGTTTAACTGGCAGCATGGTCGTCAGTCTCTGCCTGGCGTCAGTCGTTGGTACAGACTCTACGGAAGCCAGTGCCTGCAAAGTGGCTCTGGACCCAACTGCAGGACTGAAGGCCAACATACCAACAGGAGAAGATGGATCCAGCAGCATACCAGACTCCAAACGGGTCTCGGTACAGGCCTGCAACGGTTCCTCTGCTGGTGTCAGGGGCTGCAAAGGTAACTCACGGAGTTCAGCTACTTTAATGGATGTAAGGCTAGCTGACTTCAGATCAGAATCATCAAAGGGCCTAACTCTCTGAGGCCTATCCTTTTCCTTATCTTTCTTCTTTTTTGGAAATTCAACAGCACCCTGACCAACCAACTCCATTTTGTGGTGAGAAATACTCTCGCTGAAGTCTCAATTTCATCACTTCTCCTAATATTTCTAGCATTAAACAAAGCACAGGACCAACATCCGGGAACGTCGTGGTCTGGGCCTAGACAGGTAACGCAGCACAGGGTATGAAAGTTTCAGTGTGGGATCTGTTTTCCACAATAGAGACAATTACAAACTTTCTCTAACATCAGTTAGATACAAGAAAAGGTTCTCTAATGGGGTACTTAAGCTTTAGACGGTTACTCCCTCAGTCTGGCAACAGCCGTCCGATGCACTCGTGAACTGCTTCTGCTTCGGGCACCACAGCAAGAAAGACTGATGTAACAGTGTCTGCTGCTTCATTTTGTAGTCCTGACAACTTGACGTCAGCTACAGAAACCAGACAGCCGACGCAGGAGGGAAACCCTTTACTCTGGAATTCGGGCTGGCTGTGGGCTACCAAGCAGGGATAACCCACAAGTGATGACTGCAACAGTGAAACACAAAGCACATCTTACCATGATAACAGATGTCCAACTGCATTCAGTAATGCACCTCTCTTCCAGAAGGCTGAACATTTGGTCTCATTTCCAGAGCGTTTCACATCCTCTGAAAATATGCACTAAAGGGATGAAAGCTAGATCATCCACACTATCAGCATTAGGGTCTTTTGCTTAACGTATAGAGTGATCCCTAGCTTTGACTCAATAGGTCCACATGCTGAGGCAGAGAAACAGACTCAGCACTTATCAAAAAGGTAGGAAAGAGACCCATGGCTACCTTGGCCAAAAGGGAGCTATAAAGGAGGATTTCTGGCATGTTCTCCTTTACTTTCAGCACTACTCTGAGCCTTGAGAAGATCTGATGACAGAAAGATGCAGAAAAATTGATCTGCCCAGGTCACTGGCAAGGCATCTATAGCCCAGGCCCCTGAGTTTTTTGTCCTGGTGGAAAACTTTTAGTTATGTACTTACCATAACTTTAGATGTATGGGATCCATCTCGCCTACATTCTGTACTGATGGGTTCGGAGCCAATCCTCGGCTCCGACTCGGCACGCTATACTATAGAACGAAGTCTCTTATTGGCTGAGCTATCCCACATCCCAGGATGCTCCACCACTGCTTCCCCAGATCTTGTTTGTCCGCACACATGCACACACACACAGACTGTTGATATAATATTGCCAGGTGTTTCAAGAGATGAAACAGTTGAACTCGGACCGTCCGGTCTCTTCTGATCTCCAAGGCAGGGGGAAGGAGGGTGGGTTATTAGGAATGTAGGCGAGATGGATCCCATACATCTAAAGTTATGGTAAGTACATAACTAAAAGATGTAATGTGATCCTATCTCGCCTACATTCTGTACTGATGGGACAGCGTCCCTAGCACCTGATTCCTGGGTGGCTCACTGGAAAACACTCCTGAGAACTGTGGAACCAAGGAAGCTCGCCCCGAGATGCCACGTCCAATTTGTAATGAGAAATAAAGGTGTGAGGAGAAGACCACGTAGCCGCACTGGAAATGTCACTAATAGCAAGCTTGGAATGAAAAGCTGCCGAAGTAGCCATAGCCCTGGTAGAATGAGCTTTCACTGTAGCTATAAGCTCTTTGTTAGAAATGAAGTAAGTATGACTGATACAGTCTCTGATCCACTTGGCAATAGTGACTTTCGTGACGGCTTTGCCCAATTTATTGTCCGAAAAGGACACAAACAACTGATCTGTTTTTCGTGCTTGGTGCATCCTATCCAAATAAAAGCATAATTGTCTGTGGACATCCAAGGTGTGAAAGATGTATTGCGCTCTGTTTGAATACTTCGGGAAGAAAACTGGAAGTTCCAGTGATTGTTGCAGACAAAAATTAGAAAAAACCTTAGGAACAAAGGATGGGTTCGGTCTGAAGGATACTCTATCCTTGTGAAAAACCAGGTACGGTGGTTTAACACATAGGGCTTGAAGTTCCGAAACTCGCCTGGCTGATGTAATTGCAACTAATAAAGCAGTCTTCCAAGAAAGAAATTTTAAGTCACAAGTTGCTGCCGGTTCAAAGGGGGAAGAGGTTAAAGCACCTAACACCACATTAAGGTCCCACGGTGGAGCGGGATGAGATATCGGGGGCCGCAGCAGCGCAGCACCTTTCATGAAGGCTTTACACAACTTGTTGCTCATCAAAGGTGGTTCTATGCTCTCGTGAAAATTGGAAATAGCCGTGAATTGAACCTTGATGGTAGAGACCGAACAACCTTGATTGAACAGAGAAGCTAAAAACTTCAGAACCTCTGACACCGGGGCTGTCATGGGGTCTAAGCCCCGGAGTTGGGCCCAAATAGCAAATCTCTTCCATTTGCTGCTATACATTTTCTTAGTAGAAGTCTTGTGGGCCGAGGACAAGATATGTATGACTTCTGGGTCCAAAGCATGGTTCCTGACTATGGTCGGAAGAGGAGGAGCCAAGCAGTTAACTTCAACGAGTGGAGGGACTGATGAAGCTGTCCCGACTGATGGGTCAAGAGATCCGGAACATGGTCCAGGAACCATGGACCGTCCAGTGCATATTTCCGAAGAAAGGGAAACCAGACTTGACGAGGCCAGTATGGGGCAACTAGAATTATTTTGCTCTCCAAGCGAATCGCCTTCTGGATCACCTTGGGAAGAAGGGGAACCGGTGGAAAGGCGTATAGCAGACCGGTGGGCCAAGCTTGGACTAGGGCGTCCTTGGGAATCTCCCCCGGAACTGGGGTGAGAGAAAAGAACTGTTGGCATTTCGTGTTGAGGGGGGTTGCGAAAAGGTCACAACAAGGAGTTCCCCATCTCCTGAAAATCTGAGTTGCCACTCTGTCGTTCAGAGACCACTCGTGAGGGGAGAGAATAGTTCTGCTCAGTTTGTCGGCTATCACATTGGATTTCCCTGGAATATATGTTGCTACCAGAAAACGTTTGGTTGCAATCGCCCAATACCGTACCTTCATGGCCTCTCTGCAAAGGGGGTAGGATCTGGTCCCTCCCTGCTTGTTCAGGTACCAGACTACTGAAATGTTGTCGGACTGAATGGCAATCGTGCCCTGGGGGAGGTAACTGTGTAGTGCTTGCAGCGATAGAAGCACCGCCCTCATTTCCAGTATGTTGATGTGGAGGAGACTCTCGTCGGAGTGCCACTTGCCTTGGACGGACCTGCCCAGGTAATGTCCCCCCCACCCCGTCTGGGAGGCGTCCGTAGTCAATGTGGCCACTGGAGGTGGTGGAACGAAGGGTCGCCCCTGATCCAGGTTGGAGGAAAGAAGCCACCAACGAAGGTCCTGTTTGCACATCTCTGTGATCAGAATGTGGTGACTGAGTGGGAGATCCTGATAAGACCACTGGACTGACAAGAGCCACTGGAGAATCCTCATATGTAACCTTGCTAAGGGGGCTAGGAGAACGGTGGCCGACATGGAACCTAACAGTTGTAGGACCATCCTCGCTGACGCTCGACGTTTGAGGAGCAAAGCTCGAACTTGAGACTGTAGTGTTTCTATCCTCTCTGCAGGAAGATAGACTCGCATTTGCTTTGAGTCTATCTCTGCTCCGATAAACCGAATGCGCTGAGATGGCAGCAACACGGACTTTGCCCAATTGAAGGTGATTCCTAGGGAGTTGCCTAGAGATATAGTGGCTGCTAGATTTTGCAAGAGTAGACGCCTAGAGGTGGCAGTTAGGAGCCAGTCGTCTAGGTATGGAAACACCTGGAATCCTAGACTTCTCAGGTGAGCAGTCACCACCGCCAAACATTTGGTGAACACCCTGGGGGCTGTGGTGAGACCAAAGGGCAGTGCACGGAACTGGAAATGACTGTCTCCCAGGCTGAAGCGCAAGTGTCTCCTGGACACCTGATCTATCAGGATGTGATAATAGGCGTCCTTGAGATCTATGGAGCACATCCAAACACCTTCCTCCAGCAGCGGGGGAATGGATTGCAAGGTGACCATCCGGAACTTGGACTTTTTCACTGATCGATTTAGCTTGCTGAGATCCAAAATGGGCCTCAAGTCCCCGGTCTTTTTTGGCACCAAAAAGAATCTTGAGTAAGTCCCTAATCCGGTTTGGCCTGCGGGGAAAGGTTGGATGACTCCTTTTCGAAGCAGCTTTGATATTTCGTTGGCTGCAAGATCCTGTTGACTGGGTGGCGGGTCCGGGATTTTTCGGGATGGAGGAGGGGGTTGAGAAAAGTGGATGGTGTAACCTCCGGCGATGATTCGGAGCACCCATCGGTCCTGAGTGATACTCTTCCCAGGCCCTTAGGTGCCTCGAAAAACGACCCCCGACTAGCTCCGGAGCTGCACAGTCGGGCACTCCTTCAGGGATACTGGAAGGTTGAGGAGCCACGAAAGGACTCGCGGTCTCCAGTGTTGCGGGGGCCTCCGCCGCCTCTGGACGTCTTCCTGAAAAATTTCCCCCTCCGCTGCCTCTAGAAGGGGGATCGCTCTGCTGCGAAGAGTAAGGCTTTTGAGATTTACGGAACCACATTTTCCCTCCTCTTCTAGCCTTGGGATAAGGCCTGAAGGGAGTGGAAAACCGTGCCCCTACGGCAGTTAAAGTCTTACCCTCTTGTTCACAGCGAGTCAAGGTGTCCTTTACCTTGGGTCCAAACAGAGAGGACCCATCAAAGGGAGCGTCGGCAAAGGAAGACTTGAAGGCCTCCACAAAATGACACAGGCGGAGCCAGGCTTGTCTACGTAGAGCAACGCCTGTTCCCGCCGCTCTGCTCGCCCCCTCGGCTGCATATGAAATGAGCATCATGGACGAGTTCGATAACGATGATAGGGTAGACAGCTGAGAGTTAACCGTCTGGGCCAACTGCTCAGGTAAATTACCCGAGAGGGTATCTGAAAGTCCCTCTGAAGTCTGGTGAAGTGCGTCAAATAATTCAGAGACCTTAAAGTAAAGGCTGCTGAAGTAAGGGTGCGCTTCCCGTACCGATCCATGCTCCTAGACTCTTTATTAGGAGGATGAACGGACGTTGAAGCCTCTGCCACATCTTGTTGGGTAGCAGATGCCACCACCAGGGCATCTACAGCCACACCTTTGGAGAGAAAATCCTTTTCAGGGGGTGCTGAGAGAAATTTATTGGGGCGAGCTGGCACCGGTTCCACAGAATCGGGTGCTCCCGCCCGAGAGATGAAATCCAGAAGCTCATCAAGGCGGAGACACCCAGGAGGCGGAGGGCTGAGCCCCGAAGGCCTTGAGGAATACAGACTTCTCAGCGGAAGGGGGTTTGGACTGCCAGTCGCCTCGTTGCTTCAGGATCTCCAAAATGTCCGCAAAGGAGACATCATCCGAGGACGACTTGGGGGACCCTTCCGCATCATCGAGGTCGGTGTCCGAGGTGAGAGACTCGTCAGGGGAGTCGACGTGCTCCCTCTTGCACTGTCTCTTCCTCGGAGGTTCCTCCGAAGACGCTTTGGAGGGACCTTCAGGAAGGAGGGAACCCCCGATGGGGGTGGCCTCAGGCCCCAGGGCTCCTCTGTCTTGAGACAGGGGGACTACAAAGGAACCAGTCTCCGTGCCAAGGGAAGGTGACGGTGAGACGGTGGAGGTGGCCAAAGAAGATTTGGCCAAAGCACTCCTCATGGCCCTGAAGGCGGGACCCCCAGAGTCCTGGGAAGGTCCAACCCCTGAGGCCACAACAGTAGACGGCACTCCCGCAGCAGACGCACCGAGAGGGAGGCTCGGGACCGAAAACATCGGTCCCGAAGCGTCACCCCCGGGGCCGACAGAGGAGGTCCGTGTACCGAACTCCGACCCGAAGGGCGGGGTTGGAGTAAGGGTCGGAACCGACCTGAAAACCTCCACCATCTCCACCAGCACCGACTCCAACGGTGCCGAGGCTGTTGGAGGAGGAACCAAGACAACAGGGTGGGCTACCGGCTCCGGAGCCGACTGGGCCTGGAGCCGAAACCAACTTTTGAAAGACCGGAGACTGAAACAGCCTTTGAAGCACCCTGTCTATGTCTGAATCTGACATTCTCGAAGACTGAGAAGAGATCGAACGAGTTCGAGTCGACTTCTCCACCAGTTCCGAAGGACTGGGGGACCGGCTCCGAATAGTCTCGATAAATATCGGTGCCGAGGGAGACTCCACAACCACTGCAATTTCCCTCGGAGCCGAAGTGGACTTTGGCGCCGAAGGGGAAGAGTCTGAGTGGGAAACTCTCATCGGCTCCGAAGACAGTGGAGCCGATGAAGGTGACCTGCCTCTCGATGCTCTAGCTGTCGGCTCCGAAGCCAGAGGAGTCGAGGCTGGAGGCATCGAGGCAGACCGTTCCGCCCTTGGCTCCGAAGTCCGTGGAGCAGATGGAGAAGTCTGCCGAGATTTCTTTGTAGCCGGTTCAGACGGGCTGGTCGGAGCCGACAATTTCTTCTTCTTTGAAGATGAAGAGGAAGAAGATAAAGCCTCCTCAAAGGAAGGGGTGATAAGCCCTTTTAAAATCAATTTGTTTTTCCTCTCTTGGAGGACTCGGGAGGAAAAAGCATGACAAACTCTGCATGACTCCTGACGATACTTAGGGCCTAAACAATAAACGCACAAAGAGTGGTCGTCCGTAATGGACATTTTGTAACTGCATTTAGAGCATTTTTTGAATCCAGATGATCTGTGCTCTTTCGACATGTTGACACACAATCACCAACAGAAAAAACTTTTAAATACACTAACAAAAAATTCAGCCTAAAGAAATACGTAAATGAGGACAAGACCCCTCTAACTGAAACGGGATCACTTGACCCAAATCTAGAGCACTATACCACAAAAAAAACACACACTAAGAAGTTTCAACAACGTGCGAGGGCAAGGCCCCTCTAACTTAAATGGGATCCTTTCCCTCAAACTAAGACAATTTTACCACAAAAAGAACTCAATCTCACAGTCAAACAACAACGAATAGCTGTTAAAACAGCTTTTGGGTAGATTAGCCAAAAATTTCTGACAGAAATTTTAAGTAACAAGCACTTAGCTCAGCCAAGTCCGAGACCACGTCTTTGCTGTAGAAGCGGCAAACGAGAGCTGGGGAAGCAGTGGTGGTGCATCCTGGGATGTGGGATAGCTCAGCCAATAAGAGACTTCGTTCTATAGTATAGCGTGCCGAGTCGGAGCCGAGGATCGGCTCCGAACCCATCAGTACAGAATGTAGGCGAGATAGGATCACATTACATCTTCTTAGATCTTTGTTTTCTGAAGATAAACTCCTACATCTAGCACACAGCACCTGTGTGTCAAATCTAGAAAAATATCTTCTTGATATCCATTTGTGGGGGGGGGGGGGGTCTATCTCTGCTCCTCCCAACTAGTCTGAAAGAATATTCTCCTGACAAGGGATGTATGCTGCTCTGAGCTTCATGCCTCACATCTGCTACAAAAAACCTTCCTCCATGGATGCCTACACAATAAGCATATGCTAGCCTCCACTTACTCACAATGTACCATCTCACTGCTGAGTTGTACACTAATGGTGGATCACCAGCTGCCAAGGCCTCTCTGAAGTCTCTGATGACTATAAATCACGGCATCATTTATTTGATATTTCAGTGGGGGGGTTTTCCTCGGAGTCATGCTCTACTTCCCATAAATAATAATTTTTCTTGAGCAGACCCTAACCCTAGATCTGAAGAGTCTGTGGAGTCAGTATGTAGGCCTGTCTCAAATGAGCACCATAGCAAAGATTCATCAGAATCATAAATCATACCATAAATGTAGATGTTTGAGTGTATTCAATGTTGCAGTCATTACATTTGGGTAATCTGCTGGCAGGTTGCCCTCACTCTGCCTGAATATCAACGTCTTAGGTCCTGCGTTGGTTGCTGTCTCCTCTTCCATGACGTCAGGTCGTCAGGGGTATAAAACATGCAGCAGACACCATTTTCTTCCATTTTTCATGCCTTGATATCAGGTGCCCCCATTTCAAATGGGGGGCAATAAATAAATAAATATATATATATATATATATATATATATATATATATATATATATACACATATATATATGGGCCTACCTGACAACACCGACAACGAAATCACTGACACCACATAACCGAAAGTTCACAAACACGAAACCTCACATGCCCGACACACCACAATCCCGACAATCAAAAAACAAAACAAATCTCCTGTCCAAAAAGCACACACACAACACAAGCACACCAAAATCCTTACAAACCCACACTAAACCTTACATACACAACTATCTATAACCTTAACCCAAACCCTAACCCTAAGGTTCGTCACTATCGCACACTCACCTAACCCGCGCCCTAACCCTAACTCACTTAACCCACCCCTATCCCTAGAGTCTTGTCAAGATCGCACACTTACCTTACTCGCACCCTAACGTCCGTCACTACCGCATACTTACACAGCCTTTTCACATGTCGGTGTTCTCAGCGTCGGGGTTTTCATCCGTCAGTCATCTCAGTTTTCAATCTTCTGGTGTCGGTGTTCTCATCGTTGGCGTTGTCAGGTAGACCCATATAGATAGATAGACATATATATATATATATATATATATATATATATATACATACATACACACACACACACACACACACACACACACACACACACACACACATATATATTTACCTATAAACATGTATAAATAAACTGCAATATATAAGTAAATGCAATTGTAGCAACATAAACTTTACCTTCATCTAAAAGCAAATACACCACAAAGGCTTTAGAATATAGTGAAGGAAAGAGAAGTTCTAGAAAATAGGGGGATGGTGGGTAACCTGAACTGCAACAGTGAATACACTCGAACATCTACATTTATGGTAAGTGTAAATAACTGTACTACGTTCTTCGTGTTTCACTGTTGCAGTCATTACATTTGGGTAGAATCCCAAAGCTATGGAAGGGAGGCTGGAACTAAATACCATTAAAAGTGGCTATAAGGCCCTGCAGAACTGCAGTGGCAAAGCCTGCCCTGGACTTAGAGAAGAGAGGTAAATGATAATGCTTTGTAAATGTATGAACAGAGCTCCAAGTAGCAGCTACTAAAATGTCTTTGGTTGGAACTCCTCTGAGAAAAGCTGCTGAGGTAGATGCAGCCCTGGTGGAACGTGACCTGATACCCTTGGGCATCGGTTTACCATGATGCAAGTAGCAGAAACGAATGCAGTGGCTTATCCACTTTGAAATAGTCTGCTTTGAAATAGCCTTCCCCTCTGATCCTGCAGCAAATGCCACCAGTAGCTGCTCAGACATTCTTAGAGATTTGGTCCTGTTTAAGTAGAATCTTAGGTGTCTGTGTACGTCCAAGGAATGCAGAATCCGCTCCCCCTTGTTCTGTGGATTTGGGTAAAAAGTTGGCAGGTGAACAGCTTGGTTAAGACCCACACTGGATACCACCTTAGGCATAAAGGAAGGATTGGTTCTGAGGGACTCCCTGTCTGGGTAAAATGTAATAGAAGGCTCCACAGCCATGAGGGCCTGTAGTTCTGAAACCCTTCTTGCTGAAGTGATTGCCAGAAGGAAAGCTGTTTTGAAAGATAAAAACTTTAAATCCGCAGTAACTGCTGGTTCAAAAAGAGGCAGGGTGAGCTTTTCCAGCACAAAATTGAGGTCCCATGCAGGAGTTGGTGATCTTCTGGGAGGCCTTAAATGTTTGGCCCCTCTAAGATACTGTTTTAGCAGAGGATGAGAAAAGATGGGAGGCTCTGTGTTGTAATGAGCCGAGATGGCAGAGGCATGGATTTTTATTGAAGAAAAAGATAGGCCCTTGTCAAGCACCTCAGTCAAGTATTGTAAAATCTGAGGAATATTTGGCTTTGCTGTGTCCGTTCCTTGTGCTTGGTTCCAAGCACAGAATCTCTTCCATTTATCAGCATAAGGTTTTCTAGTACTAGGCCTTCTGGCTTCCAAAATGACATCCATCACAGACTTAGTGAGAGGTGTTGTTTGAATAATTACATGATCAGCCATGCTGCCAGGTTCAGAGTTTGGAGCTGACTGTGCAGAATTTGATTGCTCTGCTGAAACAGTAGATGAGGTATTTGAGGCAAGTACCAAGGAGGGAGTGGAGACATATTCCTTGGAATTGGGTACCAGTGCTGGCGAGGCCAGTCCAGGGCAATTAGGATCAATTTTGTTTCTTCCTGTCCTGCCTTTAGTAAGACCTTGGGGAGAAGAGGCAGAGGAGGAAAGGCGCAGACTGATAGGTTTTTCCAACTGAAGGATAAGGCATCCACTTTCCATGCTCGTCTGTGATAAGTCCTTGTGCAGAATTTGTCCAGTTGATAATTTTGAGGAGAAGCAAATAGATCTATGTCTGGACTCCCCCATTTCTCTGTTATCATGCTGAAGACTTGTGGATCCAGTTTCCACTTGTGAGGGTCCATAAGATTTCTGCTTAGGTCGTCTGTCAGAGTATTTTGTTTTCCTGGCAGGAACTGAGCTTGAAGATGTACTTGGTAAGTCAAGGCCGTGCCCCACAATGCCAAAGCTAGTCTGCAAAGGGGGTAGGAATGTGTACCCCCCTGCTTGTTTATGTACCACATAACCATGGTGTTGTCCGTCTTTATCAGTAGTTGTCCTGGATGAAGTAAGTCCTTGAAGGCTGTCAGGGCATTCTGAACAGCTAACATCTCTTTCTGGTTGATATGGAGATACATTTGTTTTGGGCTCCATTTGCCCTGAATGCATCTCCTCACCAGGTGGGCCCCCCCAAGCATAGTCTGATGCGTCTGTAGTTAGGGTTTGGGTGGCAGGGGGTAGAGTGAAAGACTGTCCCATGTTCTGGTGACATGTCTCTGCCCACCAAAG
This sequence comes from Protopterus annectens, assembly GCF_019279795.1. NCBI lineage: Eukaryota > Metazoa > Chordata > Ceratodontiformes > Protopteridae > Protopterus > Protopterus annectens. The sequence continues at coordinate 65,336,831 of NC_056728.1, forward strand.
AAACTTCTGTTGTAGGCAGGGAATGAGAGGAATAATTGTTTCCAGACTGTGACAATGTTGACTCCATAAACTTTTTAGATACTACTGTAGTTTCCTTATATGCAGTCTTGCATATGGAATTAGTAAGATGCAGGATGCCATGAACCCCAAAGCCTGCAGAACTTGTCTTGCAGATAACTGGGTTTTTGTTCCCATTTGTTTGAAGTAAATAGTCAGTTGCCTTTATTTGTCTGGCGTAAGGTAAGCGCTCTGGGCAGTTGTATTCAAACTTGCACCCAGGAATGTATTTTTTTGAGAGGCTACCAGTTGTGATTTCTTTTCGTTTATTGTGTACCCTAGGCATGTTAGAAGCCTTTTTACAAACGCCAGATGTTGAAGAAGAATGTCTGTTTTCTTCTTGAATGAGGCAGTTGTCCAAGTAGGGATAGATTTGCATGCTTCTTTGTCTGCAAAATGCAATTACTGGTGCCAGGCACTTTGTAAAGACCCTGGGCGCAGTAGATAAGTCAAAGGGCAGTGCAGAGAATTGGTAATACATAAAACCTGCCTTGAAGCAGAGGCATCTTCTGCCCGATTTCCTTATTGGGATATGCAGGTATGCCTCTTTTAAGTCTAGAGTCACTAACCAAGCGTTCTTGACCAGCATGGGCAGAAGCTGTTGTAAAGTCAGCATTTTGAATTTTGGGATGTCCAAGAATGTGTTCAAAATCGATAAATCCAGTACTGGACGCCAGGCATTGTCTTTTCTGGGTACCAGAAACAGTCTTGAATAAAAACCTTGTCCTTTTTCCTGTTCTGGTACTGGTTGAATAGCCCCCATATCCATGAGGGACGTAACTTGATTCTGAGCCTCTACCAACTGATTTTGTGGCAGATCTGGCCAACCGTTTGGAATTGGCAAGGTACGGAAATGAAATCTGTACTCCTGGGATACTATGTTCAATACCCACTTGTCCTGGGTAATTAACTGCCAATTTTTTGCATGAAGAGCTAGTTTTCTCACCAACGGGGCTGCCAAAAGGTAAGTGCTTGGTGATGGTAGAGGACAGTCATTGAGACTGCTTACCATGGGGTTGTCCTTTGTTTCCCCCAGATTTGGAGGTACAGGCACTCCATTGCTTTGACCTGTAAGAACCCTGTGATTGGTATCTAGAGCCTTTTGAGCACCTGGATTTGCCTTGTGAGGCTCTGTTAGACACAGGAAAGGACCAATATTTAGTAGGTCAGTGTCTAATGAATCTGGGTGGCTGCACTTGTAAGAAATCTTTTACAGTTTGCATAGATTTACCTCTGTCTTCCATTTTCTTTAAAACCTCTTTTGCCTTATTACCAAACAGAGGATCATGCTGTAAAGGGGCATCCAACAATTTAGCTTTAACATGATCAGGCAGATTTTGCTCCTTGAGCCAGGCATGCCTTCTAATCACAGATCCAGTAACTGTGGCCCTGCAAGAGGCCTCCAAGGAATCAAAACCACATTGCAAAGTATGCTTTCCAACCTGTTCTGCTGCATGCAATAATTCCTGTAATTCTTTATTTTACACACATTCAGAAATTAACATCATTTTCTGTTTCAATAATCCCATAACATGCTGTTTACATTTAAGCATATGAAACTGGCAATTTAAGGCCCTAATTGCCAAGGTTGCAGACATATAAACGTTCTTTCCCCATCTATCCAGCATCCTGGAATCTCTATCAGAGGGGGTAGGATTCTTGGCTGTAGGGGTCTTTACACCTTTGGGACCCTGTCAGATAGTTTCAGAATCAGCAGCAGGATTTTTGAATAAAAATTTGTGGGGGTCAGGAACCCTGTAATATCTGTCTGGATTACTAGGAGCCGGAGGTAGGGAATCAGGAGCCATGCTTGATTCTGAAAACACATTATCAGCAATGTCCAAAAAAGGAGGTAACACCAAAGGCCTATGCTGAGGCAGAAGGAAATCCCTAAGCCTCTTTTTTGATTCCGAGAAATTCCGACTTTCCCAAAGAAAATGTTCCCTTAATGTATGCAAGGTTTCTCCAAAAGAATAATCCTCAGGAGGAAATGCAGATGGGATGGATTCCTCTGCATCTGAATACTCATAGGGTGGAATAGAAAATTCCTGATCAGAAGAGGAATCAGAAGAAATAGAAACCTGATCTGAAGATTAATAATCAGTGTCTTGCCTAGGCCCCTTATCGGGGGGGGGGGGGGGACCCCTGATCAAGGTAATTAAGTCCTCAGCCATTTTGATCATCTGGTTTTAGGCATAGGGCCTGAGCACGTGGTTCATGCGTCAATTTTTCAGCCTTAGAAGTTGTTTTTGAAGCTGGTGTCTGTTTATATAGAAATGTTGAGGCCTGAAAACACCCTTAGAAAGCGGTGCCTGCTCAGCGGCTCCAGACCCATCCGAGGGAGAAACATCTGTGGGTACAATACTCTGAGAATCTCACGGCATACCGGACTCTGCATGGGTCTCGGTAGAGGCCTGCGACTCAAACGTAGCAGGTATCAGAGGCTGCGAAAACGCCCCACTGAGTACCAGCGAACCGGCGACTGGCTTAGGAGAAGCTTTGTAGTCAGTTTTGGACCTCAACGGTCTGTCTCTGTCCTTTTCTTTGCGTTTTCTGTGAACTCTGGTAGTCGGATTGCTATCTGACAACATTTCAGGGTAATTAAAACTGTTTCCAAATTATTGTGAAGCAAAGATATACTGACGCTTAATAGTGCGTTGGTTAAATCTAGCACAAAACCAACAGCAAGGCACGTTATGATCTGGGCATAGGCAAGGAATACAGTACAAATGAAAATCCTTATGAGATATTTGCTTCCCATAAGTAATGCAATTATTAACTTTTACTGACATCGGTAAGGAGCAAGAAAATGTTTCCCCAAAGGGGTACTTAGCTTTAACTGAAGACTTCAGTTCTGAAACTCGAAAATAAAAATTTTAGGAGTCGGCCGATCGGCACTTGCGAACTGCTTCTGCACCGCGCAGCAAGAAAGACTGAAGAAAATGGCATTGGCTGCATGTTTTATACCCCTGATGACCTGACATCATGGAAGAGGAGACAGCAACCGACGCAGGACCCAAGACTTTGATATTCAGGCCGACTGAGGGCAACCTGCCAGCAGATTACCCAAATGAAATGACTGCAACAGTGAAACACGAAGAACATCTGTGGATGTTGGAATGGTATAATGTATAACTTTTGTAGGTTCACGGACAGTATAGTATAAGACTTTGGAAGCAAGATGGGTCAAAATGAAAAGCTGTTTGGGTCTCCAGCAAGGGAGTGGCCTGAATGAGGCAGTAAGTAAATATAAATGTTGTTTGCACTGTAGTAAGCAATTATTGGAGCCAGACACTATCAGCACCTTTGTTGCAGTACATGCAACCAAAGGGTAAGGAAGTAAATTGGTTGTGGGCACCCCCCCCCCCCCGGCTGACTATGAACCTGAGAGACTACTAGCCTGCTCTAGCTAAGAGTATATGGAGGTATGTTTTATTTAGGCCCATAGCTTAAAGAACAGTGGAGGCAGAAGGGTCTGCAAGGTTAGAATTCTGAACTTTGTCTCTTGTAGATGTTTGTTCAGCATTAAGTCCAAGACTGGCCTGCAAGGTCTGACTTTTCGTTGACCTAGATACAGTACTGAATAAACCTTGCGTCTTCCTCCTTCACAGGCAACGCCTCCACAGTTCCCTGTCTAAGAAGGCCCATGTGCATGGGCTTCATTGAACGACTTTGCTCTCCGAGTACTTGGAGAATGCCTGAGAAAAGTACAGTTTTGTACCTACCATAAATGTAGATGTCCGAGAGGTATGCATCTGCAGTCCTAACAAATGGGTTGTCCTGCCTCAGGCAGCCCTTCGGTCGGCCGGATTCCAAAGTCTGGGTCTGGCCTCGGCTGATGTCGCACTTCACCAGACGTCATAGCTGCAGTTCAGCGGGTATAAAGGCATCAGCCGACGCCATTTTCCTCAGTGTTTCTTGCCCCAGATGCCAGGAGCCCTCTAGGAAGGCTAAATTTGGATAAATGCAAATGTTTCCAAACAGCAAATAGAAATAAACATGTATATACATATATACAAACAAATACACCATAATAGATTCCCCCAGCTAGCTACAAGATGGGCAAATACCCTAGGAGTACCACAGAGGGGAAGGAGGGTGGGTAATCCTGACTGCAGATGCATACCTCTCGGACATCTACATTTATGGTAGGTACAAAAAGTACAGTTTTGAACCTACCATAAATGTAGATGTTCGAAGATCCACATTGCTGCAGTCCTTACACTTGGGTAGTCCGCTGTCCTCGGTCGGCCCGAATATCAAAGTATAAGGCTGACGTCGGTCAAGGCGCATTTGACTGACATCAGGACGTCAGGGTACAAATGCGCATGACCGACGTCATATCCTCAGTCTTTTCTTGCCCCAGATGTCAGAAGACCCTAAAAATAAAGGTCAAAACCAAAAGACAGCAAACAACCAACCAACCACCCTTGCACTAATTATATGTACAATATATACAATATACACAATATGTACAACCCAACCCACACAACCACCTCTAACTACAGAGGGAAGGAGGGAGGGTGGACTGCAGCAATGTGGATCTTGAACATCTACATTTATGGTAGGTACAAAACTGTACTATGTTCTTCATCTCACATTGCTGCAGTCCTTACACTTGGGTAGAATCCCAAAGCAGAGGTAAGGGAGGATGGCCAAACTACAAGGAAGCAGGAGCTGCCAAAATGCCCTGCAAAACAGCAGTGGCAAAACCAGCCCTGGATTTAGAGTAAAGTGGCAGGTGATAATGCCTAGAGAAAGTATGCACTGAACTCCAAGTAGCTGCCTCCAAAATATCCTTGGTTGCCACTCCCTCAAAAAAGCTGTTGAAGTGGCAGTAGCCCTAGTGGAATGAGGCCTAATCCCAGCTGGAATCTCCTTGCCATGATGGGAATAACAGAAAGCAATGCAAAACCCAATCCACTTAGAAATAGTTTGTTTTGACACAGGCTTGCCCTGAGAACTCAAAGCAAAAGAAACAAACAACTGCTGAGACTGCCTGAACCCTTTAGTCCTGTCCAAATAATAACGCAACTGCCTGTGTACATCTAAAGTGTGCAAAATCTTTTCCCCTTTATTTTGGGGATTTGCATAAAAAGTAGGCAAATGAATAGTTTGGTTTAAAGCCACACTAGAAACCACCTTAGGCATAAAGGAAGGATTAGTACGTAATGATACCCTATCCTTATGAAAAATCAAGAAAGGCTCAACCGCCATAAGGGCCTGCAATTCAGAAACCCTTCTTGCAGAGGTAATGGCCAACAAAAAAGCAGTCTTCCATGACAAATATTTCAACTCAGAAGTAGCTTGCAGGCTCAAAAGGTTGTAGAGTGAGTTTCTCCAACACAAAATTGAGATCCCAAGCAGGAGTAGGAGCTCTTCGTGGGGGTCTTATATTCTTTGCCCCTCTAAGAAATTGCTTGAACAAAGGATGAGAAAACAATGGTGGGTCGCAATCATAGTGAGCCGAAATTGCTGCAGCATGAACTTTAATAGAAGAGAAAGACAAACCTTTGTCTAGTAACTCAGTAAGATATTGAAGAGCCACACACAAATTAGGCTCAGAAACATCAAAATCTTTGCTGCACTCCAAAATAAAAATCTCTTCCATTTGTCATGTACACTTTCCTTGTACTAGGCCTTCTAGCTTCCAAAATAACATTCAAAACCTGCTGAGGAAGTGGAGGCCCACTATGGTTCAAAACAGAATATGCCAGGCTGTTAGGTGCAAAGAATGAAGCTTGACATTGAGCAAATGGCTGTCCTCCTGTGACAACAGGTGTGGAATCGAAGGCAAAGGCCATGGAGGCTTCCGTACCAGACTTCTCAGTAATGGGTACCAGTGCTGTCGAGGCCAATCCGGAGCTATTAAAATCATCCTTGGCTTGTCCTGTCTGACCTTTAGAAGTACCTTTGGGAGGAGAGGCAGAGGTGGAAAGGCATACACATGAAGATTGCTCCAATTGAAAGAAAGAGCATCCACTCTCCAAGCTGTGGGATGAAACCTTTTTGTGCAATACTTTGGCAGCTGATGGTTTAGTGGAGAAGCGAACAGATCTATGTCTGGAGTTCCCCATGACACTGTCAATTTCTGAAATACATGAGGATCCAATTTCCACTCGTGGGGATCCATAATTGCCTGCTCAACACATCTGCTAAGGAGTTCTGTGCTCCTGGCAGAAACCTTGCCTGAAGATTGAGCTGTAAACTGAGAGCAGTCTCCCACAAAATCATTGCTTGCCTGCATAGAGGATAAGAATGCGTTCCCCCTTGCTTGTTGATGTACCACATGACAGTTGTGTTGTCTGTTAGAATCAACACCTGCCCTGGAAGAAGTAATTCCTTGAAAGCTATTAATGCAAACTGGACTGCTAACATCTCCTTCATGTTGATATGCAGATGTTGTAGTCTGGCAGGCCACTTGTCTTGTATCCACTTTCCATTTAGATGAGCTCCCCAAGCTTTGTCTGAGGCATCTGTCGTTAAAATCTGACTCGCCTCTGGCCGGGTCACAGAGAGTCCCTTGTTTAGGTGACATTCCTGAGCCCGCCACAAAAATTCCTTTTGAATGCAAGGTATTATTTGAATGACAGTGCCCAGATCCTGGCAGTGCTGTGTCCATACATTTTTGAGATACCATTGTAGCTTCCTCACATGCAGTTTGGCATTGGGAAGCACCAGAATACAAGATGCCATGAACCCTAAGGCTTGAAGGACTGTCCTTGCAGTCAGCCCGGACTGATGAGATAGTTGGTGGAAGTAAAGGGATAGACTCTTTTGTTTGTCCGGGGTTAAAAAGGCCATCTGGGATGCTGTATTCAGTCTCACACCCAGAAAGCACATGTCCTGAGAGGGTACTAGACTGGACTTTATTTCGTTCACAGAATACCCCAGGCATCTTAGCACTGCTATCACATATTCCAAATGATGAAGAAGCTCTTCCCTTCCTTGAGCCAGAATCAGGCAGTCGTCCAAATAAGGATAGATCTGTATTCCTTTTAGCCTGAAGAAAGCTATCACTGGAGCCAGAACTTTCGTGAACACTCTGGGCGCAGTAGATAAGCCAAAGGGCAATGCAGAGAACTGATAGTGAGAAGTACCAGCTCGAAAACGCAGATACTTCCTGCAACTTAGTCTGATAGGAACATGAAGGTAAGCCTCCTTGAGATCCAAAGTTACCATCCAATGATCTTTGCCCAGCAGAGGTAAAAGCTGCTGCAACGTCAACATTTTGAACTTGGGAATGTCCAGATAAGTGTTGAGGATAGATAAATCCAAAATTGGTCTCCACGTGTTCCCCTTCTTTGGTACTAGGAACAGGCGAGAATAAAATCCTAGGTCCACTTCTGGCATAGGAACCGGCTGTATGGCCCCTATTTGGAGCAACAGAGAAACTTGCTTGTGAGCCTCTATTCTTTGTTGAGGAGGAACATCTGGCATGCCTTTGAAAGGAGGCAAGGTATGGAAATAAAACCTGTAGCCGTGGTGTATGATAATCTCTATGCGGTATCTGTTTCCCACAAGAAATGCAATTATTGACTTTTTCTGACATCCGGTAAATCACTGAGGCAAGAAAAAACTAAAATATTCCCCAACGGGGTACTTAGCCAACTTTGAACTCGGTCTGAAACTTCGAAATCGAAAAATCTCAGAACGCCAACCGGCACTTGCAATGCTGCTTCTGCATCGGACCATGCGGCAAAAAAGACTGAGGATATGACGTCGGTCATGCGCATTTGTACCCTGACGTCCTGATGTCAGTCAAATGCGCCTTGACCGACGTCAGCCTTATACTTTGATATTCGGGCCGACCGAGGACAGCGGACTACCCAAGTGTAAGGACTGCAGCAATGTGAGATGAAGAACATCTGTACTATGTCCTTCAAGGATGCATCTGCAGTCCTAACAAATGGGTAGAATACCATAGCCAAACTGGGGGAGGAGGTACTAACAAGATTATGGTGTAGTTAAGATCCCTTGCAAAACAGCAGTGGCAAAACCTGCTCGGGATCTGGAGTATAAGGGTAGATTATAATGCTTGGCAAATGTATGCACGGAGCTCCAAGTAGCAGCCTCTAAAATGTCTTTGGTAGCCACTCCTCGTAAAAAAGCTGTAGTAGTGGCTGTAGCCCTTGTGGAGTGAGGTCTGATGTTTTCTGGAGTTGTCTTTCCATGATAAGAGTAACAAAATCTAATGCAATTTCCTATCCATTTTGAGATTGTCTGTTTTGAAATTGCTTTTCCTTCCATTCCTGTTGCATATGCTACCAGAAGCTGGTCAGTTTTTCTATTGTTCTTGGTTCTGTCCAGGTAGTAGTGCAATTGCCTATGCACATCCAAGGTATGTAGTAGTCTTTCCCCCCTGTTCCGTGGGTTGGGGAAGAATGTAGGTAGGTGGATTGCTTGGTTTAAAGATACCCTGGAGACCACCTTTGGCATAAAAGTAGGATTAGTTCTCATGGACACTCTATCCTGATGGAAGATAAGAAAGGGCTGTACTGCCATTAATGCCTGTAATTCAGAAACCCTTCTTGCTGAAGTGATTGCAAGCAGGAAAGCAGTTTTCCATGATAAGTACTGTAATTCTGCTGTTGCTACTGGTTCAAAAGGGGGGAGTGTCAACTTTTCTAGCACAAAGTTCAAGTCCCATGTAGGCAATGGTGGCTTCCTTGGTGGCTTTACATTTTTAATTCCTCTCAGAAACTGCCTGAGTAGAGGATGAGAGAAGACTGGAGGATCCATGTTGTATTCTGCTGAAATAGCTGACGCATGAATCTTAATGGAAGAGTAGGACAGGCCATTGTGGAAAAGCTCTGCTAAGTATTCCAGGATGTTAGCTATGTTTACCAGTGATACATTTTCTCCTTTTGCTGCACTCCAAATGAGATATCTTTTCCATTTTGCTGAATAAGTTTTCCTTGTTGAGGGTCTGCGAGCCTCCAAGAGAATGTCTTTAACCCTTTGAGATAAATCTGGGTTATTATGTCTTATGCAATGTTCCAAGCAGCTAGCTGCAGTGTTTTCAAGTTGGGATGCAGGGTTTTGAAGTTGTTCTGTATTAGCAGTAAAGGAACTAGGGGTAGAGGCCATGCGTGTTCCCGAGACATACTCCTCAGTAATGGGTACCAATGCTGCCTCGGCCAGTCTGGAGCTATCAGGATGATCCTTGGGTGGTCTTCTTTGATCTTCAATAGCACCTTGTGCATCAAAGGAAGAGGTGGGAATGCATATGCTGTCAGGTTTTCCCAACTGAAAGATAGGGAGTCCACCTTCCAAGCAAGTGGGTGGTATGTCCTTGTGCAGAATTTTTTCAATTGGTGGTTGAGTGGGGATGCGAACAAGTCTATTTCTGGTAGTCCCCATTTCCTTGTAATGGATTTGAAGATGTCTGGATGCAGCATCCATTCGTGGGCATCCGTGGTAGTTCTGCTTAAGATGTCTGCTAGTATATTTTCTTTTCCTGGCACAAATATTGCCCGGAGCTGAATGTTGAGGCTCAGGGCCACATTCCAGAGGTACATTGCCATCCGGCATAGGGGATATGAATGTGTGCCTCCCTGTTTGTTGATATACCACATAACTGTGGTGTTGTCCGTCCTTATCAGCAATTGACCCTGTTGAAGAAATGGTCTGAATTGCCAGTTTTACTGCCAGCATCTCTTTTCGATTTATGTGTAGGTTCAGCTGGTCTTGAGTCCATAAGCCTTGTATGCACTTCTCCAGCATGTGTGCCCCCCAACCGAGGTCTGAGGCGTCCGTGGTGATAATCTGGCTTGGTTGAGGGCTGTGGAAGGGCAGTCCTTTGTTCAATTGACAGGCCTGAGCCCACCATCGGAATTCTTGCTTCAGGCATGGAATTATTGGAATTTGGGTTTCCAGGCTGTGCTTGTGCTGAGACCATAAATTCCTTAGGTACCATTGGAACTTCCTCATGTGTAGTCTGGCATGTGGAATCAATATTATGCAGGATGCCATGTAACCCAGGGCTTGCAGGACCTTTCTTGCTGTAAGCTGGTTCTGCGTTGTTAATGCCATGAAATAGAGTGGAAGCTGCTTCTGCTTTTCTGCTGTGAGGGATGCCATTTGATTTGATGTGTCCAGTTCTGCACCCAAGAAAGTTATCCTTTGGGATGGTATCAGCCTTGACTTTTTTATATTGACTGTGTATCCCAGGGCTTGCAGTAGATGAATGACCTTTTTCAAATCTTTTGTTAATTTGTTTTTGTTGTCCGCTTGTAACAGGCAGTCGTCCAGGTAAGGGTAAATTTGAATTCCCTGAAGCCTGCAATGAGCAATTACTGATGCCAGGCATTTCGTGAATACTCTGGGCACAGTAGATAAGCCAAAAGGCAATGCTGAGAATTGATAATGCTCTGATCCTGCAAGAAATCTGAGGTATCTTCTGCAGTTTGGTCGTATGGGGACGTGCAGGTATGCCTCCTTGAGATCTAGAGTTACCAGCCAAGACTCCTTGCCCAGCATGGGAAGAAGCTGCTGTAGGGTCAGCATCTTGAATTTTGGAACAATGAGATATGTGTTCAGAGCGGACAGGTCGAGTATAGGTCTCCATTGGTTTTCCTTTCTTGGCACCAGGAAAAGTCTGGAGTAAAATCCTTGCCCTTGCTCCATAGGCGGTACCTTTTCTATAGCTCTCATCCTTATTAAGTGATCTATTTGTTCTAGAGCGTTTGTCCTTTGATTTGGAGGTAGGTTTGGCATTCCTCTCTTCCTTGGTAGAGTATGGAAGTGAAACCTGTAGCCTTTGTCTATTGTCTGTAAAATCCATTTGTCTCCTGTAATGTAATGCCAGTTTACTGAAAATAAGGCTAGCTTTCCGCCTAAGGGTGCTTCTAGTTGTTCCCTGGTAGGCGGTTTCAGAGCCAAGTCACTGTGATTGTCCTGTGGAAGTGGTAGTGGCTGGATCTGTGGCAGTACTTCGCTGGTTGTTAGGCTGCCACTGACGTCCCCTGTAGGCACCTCTGGATTGACCTCTGCCTCTTGGGCGCCTATTTCTGCCTCTCTGTGCTCTGGTGGTGTCTGGAAAGGACCAATTCTTGGAAGGCCAGTTCCTACTAAACCTTGGAGGCTGGACCTGTAAGAAATCCTTGACTGTCTGGACAGATTCTGCTTTCTCTTCCACCTTCTTCAGCACTTGCTGTGCGGGGGAGCCAAACAAATTGTGTTTGTCCATGGGAGCATCTAGGAGCTTTGATTTTACATGGTCTGGTAAGGACTGCTCTTTTAACCATGCATGTCATCTGATCACTGTACCAGTCATAGCTGATCTAAAGGAAGCCTCCAGTGCATCATAGCCGCATTTTAAGGAATGATTACTGATCTGCTGAATGTTATGTACCATTTCCTGAAGAGACTTTCGGTCTAAAGGTTCAGGCAAGGACAGTTTTTTAGTTAACTGATCTAACATAAATTCCTGATACTGAATCATGTGGAATTTACAGTTTAAGGCCCTAGCCGAAAGAGTAGCAGAAGTATAAACTTTTTTACCCCATCTCTCTAAGGCCCTAGATTCCCTGTCAGAGGGAGGGTTTTTGGCAGAGGTAGCTGCTACAGCCTTGGGGCCCTGTGAAATAGTTTCAGGATCTGCAAAAGGAGCCTTATACAAGTGATAATGTGTGTCCGGAACCCTGTAGTATCTGTCGGGCTTAGCAGGGGCCGGAGGAAGTGTATCAGGAGCAGTACAAGCATCATTAAATGCATCATCCACAACTGTAAGTACTGGAGGAATGGCTAAAGTCCTATGCTGTGGCAAATGCAAAAAGGTCCTAAGCCTTTTCCTAGAGTCTGAAAAAACCTGGCCCTGCCATTGAAATTGTTCCCTCATAGCATGCAAGGTTTCCCCAAAAGAAAATTCCTCAGGAGGAGAGGCAGAAGGAATGGAATCTTCTGCATCAGAGTCCTCATATGGAGAATAAGGGCCTTCTGGAGGGTTTGTATTTTCTGAATCATCAGAGGAGTAATCTGTAGAAACTGGCTCAGGGGGCTCTGTTCTAGGCCTCTTCTCTGGAGGGGGGTGAGAGGCCCTGTCAGGGTGAGGCTGGGATCCCCTGATCAAAGAAATGAGATCCTCTGCTAGACTAAGCATTTGAGTACTAGAACTAGGCCTGTGAGAGGGGGCTTTAGCAGGCACTGTCTTGGTTGATTTTACTGCTTTAGCCCTGGCAAAAGCCTTAATTGACATGGATGCAGGGGGCCTAGCAGCTCCACGTGCAGGAGTAGAGATATCTAAGGGGATAGTGTCTGATAAATCCTGAGAAACTGTAAGAGCTGGTGGATTTTCCGTAGCAGATTCAGCCATGCTGGAAGAGGCCTCGGTAGAAGGAGGCATGCTTTCGGCCGAAGGAAGAACCGCGGACTCTGTTTCAGCCGAAACCGAGACACTCGTGGTTGGCTTAACAGCGGTTTCGGCCGAAACCGCGGACCGTGAGTGTCGGTCCTTTTCCTTACGCTTTTTAGCTAAATGTGAAGTCGGAGTCTCCGACGGCATGATATAAGCAAAAGCGGAGCCGAAAAACTCCTCTGCAAACTCCGACCGACGTCTAAGTGTCCGTCGGTTGAAGGAAGCACAGGCTAGGCAAGCTGCTACGTCGTGGTCTGGGCCTAAACAAGGTAGGCAGTAAGAGTGGAAATCTTTATGAGGTATTTGTTTCTCACAAGTTAAACAGTTATTCACTTTTTCTGACATCGGCTGAGGCAAGAAAGAGTCCCCAACGGGTACTTAGCTTTAGAAGTCTTCGGTAGTAGCAATCTCTGGTTCTGACCGACCGGCACTTGCGAACAGCTTCTGCTTCGGCGCACGGCAAGAAAGACTGGGGAAAATGGCATCGGCTGATGCCTTTATACCCGCTGAACTGCAGCTATGACGTCGGGTGAAGTGCGACATCAGCCGAGGCCAGACCCAGACTTTGGAATCCGGCCGACCGAAGGGCTGCCTGAGGCAGGACAACCCATTTGTTAGGACTGCAGATGCATCCTTGAAGGACATCTTGACCTTTTTAATAACTGGAGCCAGTATGCTTGTCAAAAGATTTGATGCATAAAATTCAGTTGTCAAGTGAAATTCTTCAACTCCTTTGAAAACAAATCCTATAAAACCCATTATTATTTGGGTGGGGATGTGGGAGTATGTTTGTTTATGGAAGAACAGGGCTGGGGTGAGGGGAGGAAAAAGCTGAGTTAAACCTGTTCCCTTGTGGTTTCTCAAGCAGAGAGCCCCCAGGACTTCTCTTTAGGCTAGCTTCTGAACTAGCCTTTCTACCCCTTCTTGTACTTAGCCCTGCCCCTGGTAGAAGGAAAATATTTTACTACTGCAGCTTCTACTACATTTGTCAAGGAAGTGAAACTATTTTTCACTGCCCTCCGTTCAACTCCATCTTTTTAAATACATTTCCCATAGGGGGCCCAAACAGCAGCTCCTACTCTAATGGGAAGCGGTGCTTTCATATGATTCTGCAGGGACTGGGTCTCCAAGTGACTGACTCCACTGCTGCCTTCCTGCATAATGCATCCACTGCATCACAGCCACACTTGATGAAGTACCTGCTAATCTATGAGGTGAGGTTGCAAAAGTCCAGAATTTTACTCCTCTATGAATGGTCTTCTATCACCTCAGCATTAACCTTCAATTTGAAAAGAAAATTCCAATGGAACTTTAAATATATGTTTGGTATTACAGTCTTGAAGGCTAGAAGGCAGAGGTGTAGGCCTGTTTAGTAAAGTGATCTGCTTTCACTTTTCCCATTACTGGGAAAGAGATTATCCACTAAAGTCCCAATTTACTCCTTGCTGGAATTCATGGAAAATATAAACGCATCTGTAATTGGTATCTTGTACAAATACTTATATGACATACAAACCTAAATAAAAAAGTAACATTACTGGAAGCAGAGGGTTGGCAGACAGGCTCCAAAGATGCACTGGTGAATGCATCCGCAAAGACTTCAATCACTGCAGGAATAGCAGTCTGGATCTGGTAAAATGAAAAGCTTCCTATTCACTTTGTTGGGCATCAAACTACTCTTTAGACACAACTGAAAAAATACTTCCTTCTGTTGAAGGTGCCTCCAAATGACAAAGAGAGAGTTATGTACTTACCATAACTTGGGATCTAATCTATCCAGTGTCATTCATCACAGATGGGTCTTTGATCCTACCTCGGGTCCGAGTCGGCAATGCAAGCGGCAGCTCCTGAGCTCAAGCTCCTCTCCTCCCAAGATCCCTGTTGCCCATAATCCTCAGATCAAGTTTGCTAGATATAAACAAAGACAATGAAACTGTCCACAACAAGGAACACGAATACTAAAACACCATTACTCCATGACTCCCCGGTCAGCAGAAGGAGGGGGGACAGAGGGTGGGAATGTGATGAATAATGAAAATGGATAGCACAGATTCCAAGTTATGGTAAGAACATAACTCTTTACCTGATGCTATCCGTGTCATTATTGACCAAGGATGGGTCAGAGTCCCCAGCTATCCACAACCCTGGGAGGTCTCAAGGAAGGACATGCTGGAGCACAGAAGAACCAAATGAAGCTCTACCTCTGGACAAGTCCAGTCTGCAATGTGTTATAAAGGTATGATGATTTGACCAAGTGGCAGAAGCACAAATGTAAGCCAAGGAAGTCCTTGCCCAGAAGGCCGAAGAGGTGGCCACCGACCTAGTAGAATATGCTTAAACTGGCCTGGGAAGTTCAATATGACTGCTTTCATAAATGTGAGCTATACAACAAGCGATCAAATGAGAAATAGAAACCCTGGAAATGGCCAGACCTTTCCTGGCCTGAGAGAATGCCACGAAAGGTTGATCTGATTTTCAAAATTTGTCAGTTCTCTTCAAATAGAAGTGTAGCCACCTATGCACATCCAGATAATGCAGTTTGCACTCCCCCTTGTTCGAAAAATTGGGAAAAAAGACAGGCAGTTGAACTGACTGGTTAAGATTAGCCTCTGAAGCTACTTTAGGAATGAAAGAATAACTTGACTCTGAGAGATAGCCTATCCTTGTGAAAAAAACATGAAGGGGGCCTTTGATGCAAAGAGCCTGCAAATCAGAAACCCTCTTGGCTGAGGTAATGGCCACCAAACAATGCTGTTTTCCAAGACAGAACTTAATATCACACTTAGCCACAGGTTAAAAGGGAAGTTGCGTCAGGGACTACAGCACCAGGGTAGGATCCCAAGGAGGAGAAGAGTCTTTGAAAGGGGGTCTGAGCAAGAAAATTCCCTTAAGAAAGGCCTGGCACAGCCTAAACGAAAATGTGGGGCTTTCACTAACGTGGAAGTTGGATACAGTCGCCATTTGAAGCTTAACTGTAGAGAAGCTAGCCCCTTGTTGAAACAAGAAGAGAAGAAATGACAAAATGGCAGGAATATAAGCCGAGAATGATCTATGTCATGCTGAAGAGCCCACAGAGAGAATATCTTCCATTTGCTGGAATAAACCTTTTTAGTAGAAGGCTTTTGGGAAGCCAAGATAATGTTCTTCACTAGAGAAGGCAGGTTAAGCTGGCTGACAATCACTACAAATGGAGGTACCAAGCTGTCAGCCAAAGGGAACAAAGGTTGGGAAGAGGAAGCCACCAGAGATGGAAAATGAGACCCTGGGCTGGATCTAATTTCCAAGGTGGATATTTCAGATGAGACCAAAGGGGGGAGAATCATGTCTGACGAGGCCAGAAGGGGGCAATGAGGATGAGATGAGTCTTCAGGCGACTAGCTTTCTATAAGATTTTGGGAATGAGGGGAGTTGGAGGATAGGCGTACAGAATACCCGGTGGCAAGTCATGGACCAGACCGTCCGTGGGTGATTCCCCCTGTGAGGGGGTCAGGGCAATGTATTTGCTGCATTTCTGGTTAATCGGAGAGGCAAACAGATTGCAGCAAGGGAGACCCCAACGGCCGAAAATCTGATTCACCATTGACTGGTTCAGGGGCCACTCGTGGAGACTCAGGATAGAACTGCTGAGCCTGTCTGCCAACATGCTGGAATCGCCAGGAATATGCATTGCAAGAAGAGAGTACACAGAGGACATCCCCCATTCGCACACCCTCATGGCCTCTCTGCACACAGGATACGATCGTGTTCCCCTTTGTTTGTTGAAGTACTAGAGTACCACCATGTTGTCTGCCTGAACTGCCACAGTCCCGAGAGGGAGACAGTCCTGGAAGCCTTGCAACGAGAGGGGGACTGCACTCCTCTCTAGGACACTGATGTGCAACTTGGTCTCTGATGGGGACCATGTGCCTTGGACCATCCTTCCTTGAAAATGCTCCCCCACACCAACAAGGAAGCATGCATGGACAAGGTGGCCTGGGGCTGGGGAAGACAAGAGAGTCTCCCTAGCAGATCATCTCCGGACTGGAGCCACCACGCTAAGTAACACTGGCAGACCTGAGAGACCTTGACTGTCATGGACATAGGATGGAGATGAGCAGACCATTGCACTGCAAGAATCCACTGAAGAACTCGTATGTGATACCCGGCAAAGGGAACCAATTGAATTGCCGCTGCCATAGAACCAAGGGCTTGTAAGATCAAATGGGCAGGAATACTCTCCTGATCCAGAAGAAGGTGGACTTGTTCTCAAACTGTGTCTACCCTGTGCAGGGAAAGAGCTCCAGTCACCAACACCATGTCCAGATCAACCTCTATAAATTCCAATCTCTGGCACAGAGCAAGATGAAATTTGATAAGGTTGACTGTGATGCCCAGGTCTCAAAAAAGGCAGAGTGTATAATGTGTAGCTCGAGCAAGTTGATGCTTTGTGGCACCAGTGAGGGAGCCAATCGTCCAGATATGGAAATACCTGAAATCCCTTGCAGCCAGGGACAGGCTGCTACCACTGCCATACATTTGGTGAACACCCAGGGGAGGCTGAGGTAACACTGAAGGGCAGGGCTCAGAACTGATGGTGACTGTCCCCCAGTCGGAAGCGCAGGTATTTCCTGGAGCATCTGTCAATTTTTATGCAACAGTACTCATCCTTGAGATCCACCAAGCATATCCAACTGTCCTTGTACAGAAGCAGAAAGAATGGACTGAACAGTGACCATATGGAACCTCGACTTCTTGACTGACAAGTTCAAAATGTGGAAGTCTAGGATGGGACACAGGTCCACGGTTTTCTTGGGCACTAAAAAGAAGCAAGAATAGGTTCCAGACCCTCGCTGTCCTGTTGGGATCTCCTGGACGACTCTTTTTGAAGAAGGTCTTGAACCTCTGCAAAGCTAACTCCCTTTGGCGGGGTGGAACGTCCAGGAGTGATTTTTGAGTTGAAAGAGGCTGATCGAACGATATGAAGCATCTCCTGGACACAAAACTTAGCACCCACTGGTCTAAGGTAACAGCAGCCCAGGCCAGGGGATGCAAGGAGATAAAGCCCCCGACTGCCTCCAGGGCAGGACAGTCGGGCAGCGCTGTGGGGACATCTCAGAGAAGTGTTCCTGGGAGCCCTGATTTTGCAGACCTCCTCTGCCTCTAGGGCAATGTCTGTTATCAAATCCCCTTCCCCGGCCAGAAGAGGATTCCTGAGGAGCATCCTGGAAGGAAGAATGAGTCCTGCGGAACCACAGCTTCTTACTACCCCGCTGATTCTTGGAGAAGGAATGCTGGGGAGTAGAAAACTTGATCCCAACTGCAGACAAAGTCTTTCCCTCCCGCTCACTGCAGGTCAAAGTTTCCTTGACAGAAAGATCAAATAAAGTAGATCCATCAAAAGAGACACTGGCAAAAGACGCCTTGAAGTTATCTACAAACCTGTAAAGGTGAATCCAGGCATGGCACCTGATAGCAATGCCTGTGCCTGTTGATCGAGAGGTGGCCTCAGCCACATTAGAGATCAACCTCATCGAGGTTTTAGTAAGGGATAGGAGAGTATAAAGCTTCGGAGAGACTAGCTTAAGGCTCTCCGGAGGCAGCAACTCTGAAAGGGAAGAGGAAAGCTCTGACACCAAATCCCTTTGCAGCCATATGTAAAGTGCTGTGTTATTCATAGCCCTCAGTACGAAAGTAGCTGAAGCATACAAGCGCTTCCCAAAATGGTCAGTTGCCTGCAATACTCTATTCGGGGGATGGAGCTCTGTTCCACGAGCTCACTTTTAGTGGCTGCAGCAACCATAATGGCATCAAGTGGGACACCCTTGCTCCAAAAAGCTCTATCCTTAGGTGGCCTCAGGAATTTGTCTGCTCTCTTGGGGACTGGTTCTACTCTGTCTAGCTCCTTCCACCTCCTGCTGGAAATAAGCTGGATGAGCTCATCCACAGGGGGAGACACCCAGGAGGTAGATGGGCCCGTCCCGAAGGCCTTCAGGAACATGGAATCCACCAAGGATCGGGTGGGGGAAGACCAACTCACAACTCTTTCAGGATCTCAAGGATGTCCCCAAAGGACACCTCTTCAGAGGGAAGTCTGGGAGATCCGTCCCCTTCCTTGAAATCTGTGTCCTCAGTAAGTGACTCTTGAGTGGAGTCCAAGTGCCTCCTTTTCCCTGTACTCTTCTGGGGAGACTCCTCCACCATGAGCTCTGGGGAGGACTCGGAAGAAAAGGGTACCGTGATGGGGTAATGCCTTTCTCAAGGCGTTTATGGGAGGACTGATCCTGAATGGATCATGAGGATTCACCACTCAAACTAGAACAAGGTGGAGGGGGGGGGTTCATACCAGAGGTAGAGGCTGCCGAACATCAGGATATTGTCTTATCAACCGGAAGGCCGAAGGACTGTGGGAAGCCTCAAGTTCATCCCTGCCAGGAAAAGCCGACCGAGGCAGAAGGGGGGACCCCGACACAGCACCGATGCCCCCAGAGGATATCGGTCCCAAGCTGTCCAAAGCAGATGCCCCCAAAGAAGGGAACGGTCCAAACACTCTAGACCGGATCCCCCACTCAGTTGGCCCCCCGAGGACCTCTCGGGCTCCAGGCATCGCCAGCTCGAAGGGCAACAGAGTTGAACTTGCCAGGGACCCAAGGTGGCCCGGGAATGGAAACACTACCCGACAATGATGGCCTCTCCCTGGGCATGTTCTGAATGTGGTGAACTGAACTCGCATGAGTCGGACGAAGAGACAGGAATTCTGATGAAGGTGAAGAGCCTCTCGGCAAGTGGCTAGGGGACAGTAACAAGCCAAGTTCAATTTGGGCATTCAGGAAGTTCCTCATCATCCAATCCATGTCTGAAGGGAGCAAACCTCTGGTAGACCTGAAGGAAATGGAAGAATGGTCTGACCGAGCTGAAGGTCTATCTCGGATCCGACTTTCTAATAGTGACCGGGGCATCTTCAATAAAAAGAAGTTATGTACCTACCATAACGTTCCATGTTAGTTGTCTTCAACTCGCCTTCTTTCTTGCTGGTTGGGATCGGAGCTGATCCTTGGCTCTGACTCAGCCATCTTCTATAGCTCGAGAGCTGTTTACTGGCTCGAGGCTACCCCTTATCCCATGATGCCTAGCGCTAGCTACCCAGATCTCGTTTGAAATAGCTAACCCCAGCCATAGCTATATAATGGACCCCTCCAAGCAAAAGGTTGAGCATACCTGTCATACTCTAAGTCAGTAGAGGAAACAACCAGAGAACACACAGCCAGTGAAACCTGAACTCCTCGCGGTCCAATAGAACAGGGAGATGGAGGGGGGGACGCAAGAAAGAAGGCAAGATGAAGACAACTAACATGGAACGTAATGGTAGGTACATAACTTCTTTATGTTAAGTTGTCTATCTCGCCTTCGTTTCTTGCTGGTTGGGACAGCGTCCCTAGCACCTACAATCCTGGGCAGCTCATTGGAACAGACTTTTCAGAACAGTGGAACCAAAGTTAGCTCTATGTCTGGAGACCATATCTAACTTGTAATGAGAAATAAAGGTATGAGGGTTTGCCCACGTAGCAGCTGCACAGATAGAGTAGATGGGCAACCTAGACTGGAAGGCTACAGAGGTGGCCAAGGCCCTAGTAGAATGACCTTTCGGTTTGATAGACAACTCTGTTTCTCAGTTGATAGATGAAGGCAATAATGTAAGACAACCATCTAGATAAGGTCACTTTGGAAACTGGGAGATCTTGTTTGCCCCGAGCATAGGAAGGAAAAGTTGGTCCGACTTCCTTATATCCTTCGTCCTATGCAGGTAAAAACGCAATTGTCTATGGACATCCAATTGGTGTAATTTGTATTCTGCCTTGTTGGTGTAGTTAGGGAAAAACACAGGGAGGTCTATAGATTGGTTCAGATTATTTTCTGAGCAGACTTTCGGAAGGAAAGAGGGATTAGTCCTCAGAGCAACCCTGTCCTTATGAAAAACTAAGTACGAAGGACGAACACTTAGTGCCTGAAGTTCAGAGATGCGTCTGGTTGAAGTAATAGCTACCAGAGAGTTTTCCAAGATAGAAACTTAATAGAGCAGGATGCTGCTGGTTCAAAAGGGGGCATAATTAAGGAGGTTAGTACCAAATTAAGGTCCCAAGGAGGAGGGGGATCTCTCACCGGGGGCCTAAGGAGAGTAGTCCCTCTGAGAAAAGCTTTACACAGCTTATGAGACAATGTTTACATTAGACAACCCAACATGAAAGTTAGAGATGGCCGCCAATTGAACCCTAATTGTAGCAGAAGCGGACTCAGAATGAAAAAGTTCTGCTAAGAACTCCAAGATTTCGTGTACTGGGGCTGAAAAGGGATCTATGTTCCTAGCCTCTGCCCAACAAGAAAAACGTTTCCATTTGCTAGCATAAGTCTTTCTATTGGCGGACTTGTGAGAGGAGACAATAATCTCACGAACGGCCGGGGAAATGCTGGGAAGCCTGGCTAGGGTTGGAAGTGGAGCAACCAAACTGTGAGCTGGAGTGTTTGGAGGGATTGATGCAGCCCGCCGGATTGATGAATCAGCAGGTCTGGAATAGGATCCAGAGTCCAGGGCTGCTCGAGAAGGTAATGGTGCAGAAACGGGAACCGTATCTGTTGAGGCCAGTAGGGGGCAATGAGGATCATTTTGCAACCCAACGAAGCCGCTTTCTGTATGATTTTCGGTATAAGAGGAAACGAAGGGAAGGCATAAAGAAGTCCCTCAGGCCAATCGTGGACTAGAGTGTCTCTGGGAGAGTGACCGGGAAGCGGAAGAAGGGAGAAGTAGTTGCTGCATTTGCTGTTGAAAGGGGTGGCAAAAAGACCGCAGCAAGGCTGTCCCCACTTCCAGAAGATCAGATCCGCAACTACCTGATTCAGAGACCACTCGTGAGGCATGAGAAAAGCTCTGCTGAGCCTGTCCGCTATGACGTTGGACCTCCCAGGGATGTGCGTTGCAATCAGAAATCACTGGGAGGAGATCGCCCACTGCCAGAGTCTGAGTGCTTCTCAACATAGGGGGTAGGACCTGGTTCCGCCCTGCTTGTTGATGTACCACACCACTGACATGTTGTCCGTTGAATTGCAATGGTCCCAGAAGGGAGAGAGTCCTGAAGAGCTTGCAACGCTAGGAGCACAGCTCTCACTTCTAAGACGTTTATGTGCAGATGGTACTCGTGAGGCTGCCAAGTGCCTTGGACTGTCCTGCCCTGATAATGCCCCCCCCCCACCCTATCAGGGAGGCATCTGTGGTCACTGTGGCAACCGGGGGGCAGAATGAATGGTATGCCCTGAGACACTAGTGGGGAGACCATCCACCAGGAAAGGTGCCTTTTGCATGTTTCTGTAATCATGATCATGTGAGACATGGGCAGCTGTTGAAAAGTCCACTGTGTGAACAGAAGCCACTGAAGGATTCTCATGTGAAAGCGGGCCAGAGGGATTAGAAGAATTGCCACTGCTATGGAACCCAGAGTTTGAAGGACCAACCTGACTTGGACCCTTCTGCACTGCATTAGAATTTGTACTTGCTGTCGAATTGTGGTCACCCTGTCTGGCGGGAGCCTTGCGGACATACTCGTGTCTAAGTCTGCTCCTATATAGGTAATAGATTGACAGGGCAACAAAGCAGATTTTTCGAAGTTTATTGTAATGCCTAGCTGGGAGCAAATTATGATTGTGTAGTCCCTGGCTTGTAGAAGTTGATGCCTGGTAGTAGCAGTAAGGAGCCAGGCATCTAGATATGGAAACACCTGGAATCCTCGACGTCTCAGGTGTGCCGTGACCACTGCCATACATTTGGTGAACACCCTGGGGGCTGTGGTGAGACCAAAGGGCAGAGCTCTGAACTGGTAAAGACTGGCTCCCAGCCGGAAGTGAAGGAATCTCCTGGAGTGCCTGTCCATCTTGATGTGATAGTACGCATCCTGGAGATCTATGGAGCACATCCAATTGTACTGACCCAGAAAGGGTAGAATGGACTGTAGCGTGACCATCCGAAACTTTGTTCTTTGAACAGACTTGTTTAATCTGCTGAGATCCAGAATCGGTCTCCAATCCCCGTCTTTTTTGGTACCAAAAAGAACCTTGAGTAAGTTCCGGATCCGTGTTGGTCTGCCGGGGCTTCCTGGATGACTCTTATTTCTAGCAGTTTTGAAACTTCTATGACTGCTTGGTCCCTCAGATTGGGTGGAACATCTGGAAGGGATGTGCTTGACGGTAAGGGGGGGGTTGAAAGAAGGGAATTCTGTAACCTCCGGATATGATTGAGTGTACCCATTTGTCTTGCGTTAAATTCTGCCAGGCTTTTGGTTACAGTGATAGTCTTCCCCCGACTGCCTCCAGAGGCAGGCAACCCTTCAGGGATGTTGGAAGGGTTCCTCAGAGAAGGATTCTCTGCTGCCCTGGTTCTGCGGACCCCTCTGCCATGAGGGTGGCGTCTGTTGTTGTTTCCTCCCCTGCCCCTGGAGGAAAAACCGCTGTGCGTGTCAGGCGAGGCTCCCTGGGATTTTCGAAACCACATTTTACCACTCTTCTGACCCTTGGGGTATGGTCTGGAAGGAGTGGAAAAATAGACTCCCACGGCAGAGAGAGTCTTGCCTTCTTGTTCACACCTAATCAGTGTGTCTTTCACCTGTGGTCCAAAGAGAAAGGAACCACCAAAGGGGGTGTTGGTAAATGATGCTCTAAAGGGTTCCGCAAAATTACACAGCCGCATCCATGTGCGTCTTCTACACTAAGGCACTGTACGAGGTCATCCACCCATGCATGAATCGTGCCATCCCAAATAGAACCAAGATGCTCTTCTCCAAAAAAAGGAAGCCAATCTGGTGGTCCCCTGCTATAAACAAACTATACAACAGAAGGAAGAAACTGCTGCAAAAAAGAGGAAAAATCCCAAGATGCAAAAAACTCCCTCACCAGCCTCAGTAAGAAGCTGAGATCCCTCATAAAATCCTCAAAAGCTATTTACGAAAATAAAATTGCCAAAGATTCCAAAGACAACCACAAGGCATTCTATAGTTATGTCAAGAATCTAAATGGCAATGCTCAGATCTTCTCTGAGTTACAACAGAATGGCATTAAATATACTGATCCCAAGGATATTGCCAATATCCTGGCAGATCGATTTAGTGCCAACTTCACCCCCCTCTCACCCCCTAAAGGGCCCATCTCAATACCAAAAGATTGCCAAATTCCGATAATCACGGCCACACAGGTAGAAACCACACTCTCTAAAGCTAAGAATACAGCATCCATGGGACCGGATGACATCCCAGGCTGTGTACTACATGAACTACAAAATGAACTGGCACCTCACCTAAGTGTCATGTTTAATCATAGCCTCACCTCAGGCTTTGTGCCCACTGAATGGCGCATAGCTACAGTTATCCCGCTCCACAAGGGAGGATCCACCTTGGATCCCGAGAACTACAGTCCCATCAGTCTGACCAGCTTGATTTGCAAGGGCATGGAATGCATTATCATGAAACTTATAAACAAAGACACTGGCAACCTTCAACCACTGGACCCCATCCAGTTTGGGTTTGTGAAGGGCCGATCTTGTCTCCTGATTCTGACTGACTTCTTCAAATCAGTCTCCAGAGCTGTGGACGAGGGTAAGGCAGTCCACACAGCCTATCTGGACCTCGCCAAGGCCTTTGACACCATTCCCCACTCTGGAATCATAGATAAACTTACTAAGTTGGGCATAAATCCCTACGTCTCTCGATGGGTTGCTAACTGGCTTACTGACAGAACCCAGACTGTAAAAGTAGCCGACTCCAAATCTAGCTCCAGACAAGTGGAGTACCTCAGGGTTCAGTCCTGGGTCCACTCTTGTTTGGCATATACTTCTCTGAAGTACAGGCCAACACTAAGGGATTCTGGCTAACAAAGTTTGCAGATGACTGCAAACTGGGAGCCATTATTGAATCCCCAAATGATGTGGATATTCTACAAAAGGGCCTTACAGAAACAGATGACTGGTGCCAGAGCCATGGGCTCAAGCTTAATGCCAAGAAATGTATAGTTATCCCCTTTGGAAAAAAACACATACCCATGAATTACCACATAGGTGGCAGGACACTAAACATCGAAAGTGTGATGAGACACTAAGGGGCACAGGTGGACACTGGTCTCACTTTCGATAACCACATTGCCACAACAGTCAGGAGATCCTTCTATGTGGCACACGTCATCAGTAAGGGCTTTTCATCCAGAAAAAAGGAAGTCATTGTCCCACTGTACTAATCCTTCATTAGACCTATTATAGAGTATAATGCCCAGTTTGGTATGTACCTCACAAGACATCTGCAACAACTGGAAAGGCCACAGAAATACCTCACTAAAAGAATCACAGGCCTAAAGCAGATGCCATATACAGACCGTCTAAAAAAACTCCAGCTATACTCTGTGGCATATCGTCTACTCAGAGGCGATCACTGCTTAACATACAAGGCCATGTCAAACCCTAAGCTGTTGGACATGCTCCACTTAAAGAAATCCCAATCCCTCAGAGCCACACGCTCCAGGGATCTAAACCTCATCATCACAATGAACAAAACATGCTGGAGGGATAGGTTCCTGACCCAGAGACTCCCCATACTCTGGAATAGACTGCCCATACATATCAAGCAGAGCGCCTCATTGGCCCTCTTCAAAAGGAACCTTGACGACTGGATGGGAGATAGGAAATTCACCCCGGGGATCATGTCAGTCGCCCTGCTAGACAGGGGCCCAGAGAAGTAAATATTGTGGGAAGAAATATCCAGGGAATTGTTATGGCAAGGCTTGCATAGGCCCTAGGGCCGATAGCCTAGTACCAGCCTATGAACCTAAGGGCCATGCCTGTACCTGCGGCTCTACTCGCACCATTGGCTGCATAGGAAATGAGCCTCATGGAGGAGTTGACTACAGACGTAAGTGTCGCCAGCTGAGAAACCACTTTAGCTTGAACCCCTTCAGCTGATGGATCCTGAAGGGCATCTCTGAGCTCTTTAAGAAGATCCCTCTGAAGTTGGGTAAAATGGCATAAGTAATTCAGTGACCTCATAGAAAAGGTCAATGAAGCAAACATTCGCTTCCCGTAGCTATCCACAGTCCTGGACTCCTTGTTAGGAGGATGGACAGATGAAGTTTCCGCTAACTCTTTCTTAGTGGCTGCTACCACATGGCATTCCACAGGAACACCTTTGGTAAGGAACTGCTTACCAAGGGGTGCAGTGATAAACTTGCCGGGTTTCCTCGGGGTTGGTTCCACTGAATCTGGGGCTGACCAAGCCTTTCGAGCCACCACTGACATGAGTGGATCGAAAGGCGGAGAAACCCAGGAGGTGGAAGGTCGGGAACCGAACGCATCCAGGAACACAGACTCATACTCGGTAGGGTTAGGGGAGTCCAGTTCCCCCTCTGCTTAAGCATTTCTAGGATGTCCGAGAAGGAAACATCTTCAGAGGGGGATCTCGGGGAACCCTTCCGATTCATCTAAGTCTACATCAGAAGTGACAGACTGAGTCTACATCAGAAGTGACAGACTGAGTCAATGTGCTTCCTCTTGTACTTCTTCTTCTGAGGGGGCTCCTCTGAATGATCAGGGGAGGCCTCGGAAGAAGAGGAAACACCCAATGGGGTGCCCTGGAGTGCCGGTTCCCCACGCTGAGGAGGAGCAGAGGTTGACGCAGGCACAACAGGGAACGGAGCCAGTGGGGTCTAATGTTGAGCTGACTCAGAGGCCAGAACACTCCTCATGACATCAAAGGCATCCCTGCCACGATGCAGAGAAGGCTCCGGTTCCGAGGAAATCGGAATCCTTCTCTGCATCGAGGGAGACGGCTCCAAGGCCGATATAAGAGCCAAGTTCACCTGCACCGAAGCTCCGAGAGGGAGAACGGGGTCGGACAAGGGTCCGATACCACTCACCCCCTTGGAGCCGACAAGGGAGCCTCGGTGCCCAGATCCCTCAACGGATGGCACCATCGAGGGAATCGGAGCAGATGATGGAACCGAAGGAGAAATAGTTATCGGAGCAGACGGTTCCATGACTTGAACCCCAACGAACTCCAGCTCCAAGCTCAATGGAGTCGGACGAGGAATATCAATAGAAGTGGACGGAGCTGACATCTGTTGAGGAGGGCTGGACAACATCTTGGCAAGTGCCTGCGACTTCAGCAACCTAATGGCTACTCTCTCCACGTCGTGATCCGAGAGCCTAGAGGACCGAGAGGAGTGGGAAGATCTGTGACTGCGCTCACTTTGCAGCAGGGGAGACCGAGGAGCTGAATGTATGGATTCCAGAGAAGGGGACCTCAGCCTCTTGTGGCTATGTGACGGCTCCGAAGACACTGATGGAGCAGACTGGGAGATCGGTTCCGGTCAGAACCGAGGAGACTAAGTAGCAGGTAAAGTCTGAATTAATGACGGCTCCGAGCTTGGAGCCGACAATTTGGTCGGTTTTGGGGATTTCACAGGCTGAGCCTTGGCTGGTGAATCCTGGGGCTTGAGAAGACCCCTCAGAATAAGCTTATTCTTGCGCTCCTGCAGAACTCTTGGGTTAAATGCATGGCATACAGAACAAGAGTCCTGCAGGTGCACTGCGCCTAAGCAATAGATGCAAGAAGTGTGCCCATCTGTCAGAGACATTTTCTGACAGCATGAGTCACACTTCTTGAATCCAGACACCTTGGATTCTTTAGACATATCCAACAAAATACCTGTAAGATACTACACTGATTTTTGGCCAGAAGGCAAAAACACACAGTATATTACAGCTAAAGATTGTTTTTTTTTTTTAAACTAGGAAGCCTCTAACTTAAATGGCTACCCAACAATAAGATAGAAGGAAAGGCTTAAACTAAACTCTAATCTACAAAAAGGGATAGGGGTGGGGGGAGAACTCTCCAATTTAAACGAGTTCTAAGGTAAAGGACTACCAATACACTAAACTAATACAAGTTACAGACTACAATTTAAACAATAAACTCCCAGAAAAAGCAGTAATGTGACAAAAAACAGTTCAACAAGAAACTTATATGAGCCTGAGCCAGTAAGAACACCACCTCGCAGCTGAAGCGGCAAACGAGATCTGGGTAACTACTGCTAGGCATCATGGGATAAGGGGTAGCCTTGAGCCAGAAAAAAGCTCTCGAGCTATACAAGATGGCCGAGTCAGAGCAGAGGATCGGCTCCGATCCCAACCAGCAAGAAACAAAGGCGAGACAGACAACTTAACATCAATACGCTCTGACAGCCTGGATGGATCCGAGGGCAGTAAGGACCCCACAGACAGATCCGATGGACCAGTCGGATCAGATGGGGTTTTGGCCCTGAACGGATCCAAGGACCTCTGATCCTCCGAGGACTCTGATTAGAATGTGAGAGTTGAGGTTCTTGGAGCTGAAGACCTCCCTGAGCCTGGACTCAGATCTGGAAAATTGGGATTGGACAGCCTTGTCCTTTTTACAGAACAGTCCCGAGAGTAAGAGGGCCTACTCTTGGGTTCCGAAGGAGCTTTAGAGGGGGAACCCGTAACCATGGGACCCCCATTTAGCAAACAATTTAAGAAGCAACTTGTTTCTATGGTCTAGGAGAGCCATGGGGTTGAATTCTGCATAGATGGCACATTCAAACTCTAAATGGGGCTATCCTAGACAGTAGATGCACTCCTCTTACGTATGGGCGGGAGCTAACTTCCGACCACGAGGAGCAACATCTGAACCCAGAGGGTTCTGACATCCTAACAGCACACCCCCCCCCAGCACACACACACACACACACACACACACACACACACACACACACACACACACACACACACACACACACACATTAACCCAAAGGAAAGGAGGAGAGGGAAAGAGAAAGAGCAAGGAAGAGAAGGACCACCAGAGGAACAAGGTGGGAAAATCCAGGAAACAACCTAACAGACCAACCAACTGCTAATGGAGGGGAGGAAAAGTACAATTGTGTACACTTACCATAAATGTAAATGTTCGAGTGTATTCACTGTTGCAGTCATTACATTTGGGTTATCTGCATGCAGCTGACCCTCAGTCAGCCTGATTAACAGAGTCTTGGGTCCTGCGTCGGTTGCTGTCCCTTCTTCCAAGACGTCAGGTCGTCAGGGGTATAAAACATGCAGCTGACGCCATTACATCAGTTTTTCTTGCCACAGATGTCAGGTGCCCCCCTAATGGGACGCAATTAAATATAAAAGTACAATGATATACCTCCAACAAAAAAGCAAATACACCAAAAAAGCTTTTAAGCATAGTAAAGGAAAGTAGAGGTACAGCTAACAGAAGTTAGGGGGCTGGAGGGAGGGTAACCAGGACTGCAACAGTGAATACACTCGAACATCTACATTTATGGTAAGTGTACACAACTGTACTATGTTCTTCGTTTTCACTGTTGCAGTCATTACATTTGGGTAGATTCCCAAAGCCATGGTTGGGAGATGAATTTAGATAGCATTAGGACCAGCTATAATGTCCTGCAAGACTGCAGTGGCAAAGTCAGATCTGGATTTAGAGAAAATTGGCAAATGATAATGCTTGGTAAAAGTATGTACAGAACTCCAGGTAGCAGCTTCTAGGATGTCTCTGGTAGGGACGCCTCTGAGAAAGGCTGTGGAGGTAGATGCAGCTCTGGTGGAGTGAGGTCTGATCCCCTAGGGGACAGGTTTTCCATGGTGCTTATAGCAGAAATGAATGTAATGGCCTATCCATTTAGAAATGGTTTGCTTTGAAATAGCCTTCCCCTCTACCCCTGCAGCAAATGCCACCAGCAGTTGTTCAGCTTTCCTTTGAGGTTTAGTCCTGTCCAAGTAGAATCTAAGCGGTCTGTGCACATCTAAGGAATGCAGTATCCATTCCCCTTTGTTCTGTGGATTGGGAAAGAAGGTTGGCAAATGAATGGACTGATTAAGAGCCACACTGGATACCACCTTGGACATGAAGGATGGATTGGTTCTGAGGGACACCCTGTCTGCATGAAAGATGAAGAAAGGCTCCACTGCCATTAGGGCCTGTAATTCAGATACCCTTCCAGCTGAAGTGATTGCTAAAAGGAAAGCTGTTTTCCAAGAAAGAAATTTTAAGTCTGCAGTAGCAGCTGGCTCGAAAGGAGGTAGAGTGAGTTTCTCCAAAACAAAGTTAAAGGTCCCAGGCTGGGGTTGGAACTCTCCTGGTTGGTCTCAAATTTTTGGCCCCTCTGCGGAACTACTTGAGCAGTGGATGAGAGAAGAGGGGAGGTTCTGTGTTATAATGAGCTGAAATAGCGGAGGCGTGGACTTTAATGGAGGAAAAAGACAGGCCCTTGTGAAGCATCTCAGTTAAGTACTGTATAATCTGAGGTAAATTGGGCACTGCTGTGCTCATCCCTTGAGATTGGTTCCAGGCATAGAATCTTTTCCATTTTTCAGCATAAGACTGTCTAGTACTAGGCCTCCTTGCCTCTAAAATGATATCCATCACAGGTTTACTGAGGGATGGTAAAGGAGAGATTATGTAATTAGCCAGGCTGCAAGGTTCAGTGTTACAAGCTGAGGATGCAGAATCTGGTTCTCCTGCTGAGACAACAGGGAAGGAGTCTGAGGCAGGTGCCATGGGGATAACCGTGACGCACTGTGCAGGAGGGGGTACCAGTGTTGGAGCGGCCAGTTTGGAGCAATCAAAATCATAATTGGTTTGTCCTGTTTGATTTTTAGTAGTACTTTGGAGAGCAGAGGCAGAGGGGGGAAGGCACAGACTTGAGTTTTTTTCTGGCTGAATGACAGAGCATTCACTTTCCAGGCTTGTTTGTGGGGAGTCCTTGTGCAAAATGTGTCCAAATGGTAGTTCTGGGGAGAGGCAAACAGATCTATATCTGGGCTCCCCCATTTGCTTGTCAACATGTTGAAAATCCTTGGTTCCAGTTTCCATTCGTATGGGTCCATGAGGTTTCTGCTTAGACCGTCTGCCAGTGTATTTAATTTTCCTGGCAGGAAATGAGCTTGTAGGTGCACTTGGTAGCTCAAGACTGTGTTCCTGTAGCTTGCTTTGAAGTGTAGGTATCTTCTACAAAATTCCCTGATTGGGATGTGCAGGTATGCTTCTTTTAAATCTAGTGTCGCCAACCAGGCATCTTTGCATAGCATAGGCAGTAATTGGTGACGAGTTAGCATCTTGAATTTTGGAATCTCCAAAAAGGTGTTTAAAGTAGACAGGTCCAGGATAGAACACCATGAATTGTCTTTTCTGGGTGCCAGGAAAAGTCTCAAGTAGAAGCCTTGTCCCTTTTCCTCTTCTGGTACCAGCTGAATAGCCCCCATGCTTAAGAGAGAAAGTACTTGTTTTTGGGCCTCTGCCCACCGATTTGGGGGTAGGTCTGGCCACCCATTTCGTGTTGGCAACATGTGGAAGTGAAAGCTGTACCCCGGAGACACTATATTTAAAACCCCATTTGTAATGGGTAATGAGTTCCCAATTCTTTGCAAGAAGAGCAATCTTTCCCCCCAAAGGTGCGGTCAGTTGATAACTGCTTGGAAATTTTAAAAGGAAGTCATTGAGACAGTTTACCATAGAGGGGAGGTCTTATTATTCCCAGATTTGGGAGTGGAGGCCCCCTCTGCTTAGTCCTGTGTGTCCCCTGGGACTGAAACATGGGGTTTTTGCTGTACCTGGGTTTGGCTTGAGAAGACCTGGAAGGGGATGGAAAGGACCAATTCTTAGAGAGCCAGTGCCTACTAAATCTTGGAGGCTGAACTTGTAAGAAATATTTAACAGCTTGCATAGATTTAGCTTTATCTGCCATCTTTTTAAGAACTTCCTCAGCTCTGTTGCCAAACAGGCGGTCCTCATTTAAGGGAGCATCCAACAGTTTAGCTTTAACATGATCAGGCAAAGATTGCTCCTTAACCCAAGCATGCCTTCTCGGCACAGACCCAGTAACAGCAGCCCTGCAAGAGGCCTCTAATGAATCAAAACCACATTACAAAGTATGTTTTCCAACTTGTTCAGCAGAATGCATTAAATCCTGTAATTCTTCACTTTCAGCACAGTCAGGAATCAACATCATTTTCAGTTTAAGCAGTCCAATAACATGTTGCTGATACTTTAACATATGAAACTGGCAGTTTAAAGCCCTAATGGCCAAGGTTGCAGAAATGTAAACCTTCTTACCCCATCTATCCAGCGCCCTGGAGTCTCTATCAGGAGAAGTAGGGTTTTTAGCAGTAGAAGCCTTAATGCCTTTGGGCCCCTGTGAAATAGTCTTTGGATCTGCAATAGGATTTTTAAAAAGGAACTTGTGGGACTCAAGAGACCATGTAGTATCTGTCAGGTTTAATGGGAGCAGGAGGCAAGGAATCAGGGGGCCAAACTAGATTCTGAAAAAGCATCATCCACAATGTCTAGTACAGGAGGAATAGCTAAAGGCCTATGCTGAGGTACGAGAAGGAAATCCCTAAGCCTCTTTTTTGAATCAGAAAAATCCTGGCTTTCCCAGTGGAAATGCTCCCTTAGTGTATGTAAGGTTTCCCTAAAAGAAAAATCCTCAGGAGGTGAAGCAGAGGGAATGGAGTCCTGTGCATCAGAATCTTCATAAGTAGATAAGGGCAAATCCAGATCAGTAGAATCAGAAGAATCAGTAAAAACAGAATCCTGGTCAGAAGATTCATAATCAACTTCAGTCCTAGACCTCTTAGAAGGGGGGGTTGGCTACCCCGGATTAGAATTATTAGATCTTCAGACATTCTTATCATTTGTTTTTTAGGCATAGTTCGACATTTAGGCCTAAGTAAAGAAGGAGGCGTCAGGTTAATATGCAAGTCCGTAGGCCTGAATACACCCTCAGAAGCCGGTGCCTGCACAGCGGCTTTGGACCCATACAAGTTAGAGACATCCGAATGGGTCTCAGTAGAGGCCCGCAAATCAGAAGTAGCGGGTATCAGGGGCTGCGAAAGCACCTCACTGAGTACCAGCGAACTGGCGACTGGCTTAGGAGAAGCATCGTCGGCTGTTTTGGACCTCGGCGGCCTGTCTTTATCTTTGCGTTTTTTTGGAATCCCGGTAGTCAGATGGTTAACCGACGACATTTCTGGATAATTAAACTGAGAAACGAAATATTTAGAGGCGAAATATACAGACGACGGAGAGTGCGCTGATTAAATAAAGCACAAAACCGACAGCAAAGTACATCGTGGTCAGGGCCTAGGCAAGGAATACAGTACGAATGAAAATCCTTATGAGGTATTTGCTTTCCACAAGTAATACAATTATTAACTTTTAATGACATCGGTAAGGAGCAAGAAAAAGTTTCCCCAAAGGGGTACTTTGCTTTAGTTGAAGACTTCGGTTCTGAAACTCGAAAACAAAAATTTCAGGAGTCAGCCAACCAGCACTTGCGAAACGCTTCTGCTTCAGCCACCACGCAGCAAAAAAGACTAAAGAAAATAGCGCTGGCTGCATGTTTTATACCCCTGATGACCTGACGTCATGGAAGAGAAGACAGCAACCGACGCAGGACCCAAGACTTTGGAATTCAGGCCGACTGAGGGCAACCTGCCAGCAGATTACCCAAATGTAATGACTACAACAGTGAAACACGAAGAACATCTAAAGCAAGAAAGACCTGCCTACAGATTTTCAAGATTTTGTTTTGATTTTCTAAGATTTTAAACAACTAGTTGCTTCTACACCAAATAAAAGATCCCTGTTCAGAGGGGAATCTAAATGTTTGACCTTAAAGTCCTCATGACTTAGAGCTTGAGAGTGTAACCATGCATCTGATAACAGAACCAGTAGTAGCTGTTCTGGAGGAAGTTTCCACTGCATCACATCTATATGAAAATAAGGCTTTATTCAGGTTCCTAAGCATGGGCAGCAAATATTTAGTCATCTGAATATGGTAATTCAGAGCTCTAAAGAATAGAGTGGAAAGAGATATAAAACAACTTTTACAGACTGTCCATAGTCTTCATCTGAAGGAAGGGTATTAGCTGCAGGCAATAACTCACAGTGCTGTTTAGTAGACCTGGAGGACACTGAATGATCTGCCACTGGGTGCCTGTACTGAAACTTCAGATTTTCAGGTGCTTTATAAAAATCTATCTGGTCTTTCACTGTTGGTGGCTCAGAGTCAGGGACATAGGAAGTAGATGCAAAAACATTAAGGAAGGCCTCCAGACTGCATGCAGGAGCATCTGAGAAGGCACTGGGTATACCGCAGGTTCCAAAATCTCTGCAGGTATGCCTGAATCCGACTACACAGTCATAACATCAGGTCTTTCTTTTAGAGGTGGAATATCAAGGGTGGAAGGGTCTGCCATATTTCCTGTTCCGAGGTGCTTAAGACTCTGGGTCTCCAGGTAGGAGTTAAGGAATTAAAGTCAGGTTCATAAGGTTTTAGGAACAAAGGACAGAAAGAAAGTATAGTTCTTATAGTCGTTCTCTGCATGTAAAAAGAAAAACCACCGAGTGAAAGATCCTTGAACGAAATCTGCCTACCGCAATCGTACTTTCCCCTCTTAGATGAAATCTAATACATCAACAGCAATGCAAATAAAAAAAAAATAAGGAAGGCTCTACAAGAGGGGACATATCTGAACCAGTGAAGGCCAATGGTACCAATGACCACACAGAACAAACAGATGGGTGCAAGACCTGCAGTTGCACTAATTATAAGATAGTCTGAGGTTTCACTTTCATATGTTCACGTATGTACTGTTATGCTCCCAGCCTTAGATCATACATTGGACATTCAGCTCTCTGGAACGTTTTGGCTTTGGTACTCCACCCAGGCATCCAGTTACTTGGAGAAATATCCCAACAGTTTTGAACACTGCAAGAGTGATCAAAGAAAGGACATTAATTTGTGTGCGTGTGTGTCTCTCTCTGACATGGTGAAATGTCTGGGAGTGATTTCCTTGTTTCTCTTAGTGCAAACAAAAATGGAATTATGTAACCTCTGGATACTACCCTCAACACCCATAAGTCCCAGGTGATGGCCTTCCAAGCTTTTGGTTGGAGAGCAAAGTGACCCCTGACTGCTTCAAGGAATGGCAGCCGAGCAACACTTCAAATAAGCAAAAAAGACCTCCTGGAGAACATAGTGGAAGCCTTGGTTCTACAGACTGCCCCCATCACATGGATGGTATCCATTCAAGATGTACCCTCCTCCAACGGAAACCTTTATCAGGGGTGTCCTGAAATGGCTGCTGTGACTTGTAAAAAGAGAGACTCTTACCCCCTTCTGATTCCTGGAGAAGGACTGTCGGGGAGTGGCAAAGCTCACTCTGACAGCACACAGTCTTACTGCTCACTCCTAGTTAATGTGCCCTTGACTTTTGGGCCAAAAATGGAACAGCTGTCAAATGGGGCTTCAACAAAGGATACCTTAAAGCAGTCTGCAAAATTGCACAACTGCATCCAGGAGTGCCAGTGCATACCAATGCCGGTAGCCACTGTGTGAGACAT
The DNA here is from genome assembly GCF_019279795.1 of Protopterus annectens. NCBI lineage: Eukaryota > Metazoa > Chordata > Ceratodontiformes > Protopteridae > Protopterus > Protopterus annectens. Next base: position 65,371,688 of record NC_056728.1, read on the forward strand.
GCCATTGGCTGCACTGGACAGCAAATCCAAAGACATGTTAGTAATAGACTGCATGGTACACAGGGTCTTCTGCACCTCTGGAGACTGCTGTCATTCACTACATCTGACACTTCCAACACCAGGTCCTGCTAAAGTCTCTTATAATACGTTCAATAGTTTAGAGCTCTCAGTGTGAATGTCCCAAAAGCTACCTAATTCAATAGACATTTCATACACACCGTCGCCTCCCCACTAGCAAAAAAAAAAAAAAGTTTTGTTAAAACCATACACCAGCCTCACCAACCCAAATAATACTAATCACCACCAAAATCCTCTCCCGTCCAACCAACATTTACCGCTACCAAAAATCATCTCCTAAAATCAAAATATTCTACACCAGCTGCTGACAATCTGCCACCAGAATATTGCAGAATCGTGGCAGATGCTACAGCATACTTTGTATCTATACTTATAAACCAATCAGTTACAATAGCTACTTCCCTACCATCTGGAAAAAATACCATTACACCTCCACTCGCAAAAATATTAGAAAAATGCATTCATTCCCAACTCCTTTTCCATCTTCACAATAACAAGCTCCTCTCCACACTCAACATGGGTTTCTGACCTCAAAGCACCACTACTTCTCTGCTCAGTTTTACCAAAATCATACACACTAACAAAAACACTAGAAACCTAGTATCCTCTTCTGGTCAAAAACATCTGACACAGCTTCCCACCAATGCCTGCTCCATGAACTATTTTCCCTAGGACTCTCCCATTCATCACTTAACTGGTACCATATGCATCTCGCCAACAGACTCCAGGCTGTAAAATGAAAATAAGATCTCTCCTATTTCCTCTCAGTCTCTGATGGCATAATTATCTATTCTAGGCCCTTTACTATTCAACATATTCACCAATAATCCTCAGAATGTTACCAAAGATGCCTCTACATAGCACAATACACAGATGATGCCACGCTCGTACGTTTTGCACAAAGTCCACTGCTAACCCACAAGATAACCTGGGACTACTTTTCATCAGCTGAGGCCTGGCTAGATGACCACCAACTACATTTAAATGCTTAAAAAATATTATTTTTACCCAAATCTCTTGCAAGCAGAGAAACAATTCTTAAAAATCACATCAGCAAATACCTAAATTGAAAAAGTCCTCAACACAAAGCTTCTTGCTGTCTTAACTAATATAAAATATGATCAACACCACCTCATTATTTCATCTATTTACTGTTATCTCAATCTCTTCACTAACAAAACTTTTTCTTCTTATGCTTTTCCTTGACTATTTCTGCTTACACACTTCCTCCCCTCCTCTATTTTCTGTTCCTGCTCTAGTGACATCCGAGCTCATTAATGTCAATATAAATATACTGAACCCATGTGCATCATCATTGCTCCTGTCTCTCCAGCTGTTACATATTAACATCTCTGATTTATATAAAATAATACAACTTCGAACGTATATGCCAAATGTCTTTATTCTTCTTAATACTACCTGCAAGTAATGCTTAAAAAAATAAGTTATGTACTTACTATAACGTTCCAAAGTTTGTAGACCATCTCGCCCTTCATTCTTACATACGGGTTCGGAGCCGATCCTCGGCTCCCACTCGGCCTATTACAAAGCTCAAAGTCACTTAGTTGGCTTGTGGCTAGATAGGTATCACATAGTGCATTAGTGCAACCCCCAGATCTTGTTTGCTGCTAAACTACAGAAAGGCAGAACTTACATTATCCAGAAAGAACAACAATAATGAAAGGTCTCCACCCTACTAAGGTAAGGCTATCCTGTCTCCAGATCCTTCCAGGATGGAGGTAGGTGAGTGGGGTTTGTAAGAATGAAGGGCGAGATGGACTACAAACATGGAACGATACGGTGAGTAAATAACTTCTTTATGTTCTGTAGTCCTATCTCGCCTTCATTCTTACATATGGGACAGTGTCCCTAGCATCTTATTTTGGGTGGCTCACAGGAAAAGACTCCTCAGTACCGTGGAACCAAAGGAGGCTCTACCCCTTGGGGTCAGGTCCAATTTGGCATCGTGTAGAATGAGCCTTAATCTTGAACGGTAGAGTTTTCCCACTGGAGGAGTAAATCAAGGAAATACAGCTAGAAATCCAATTAGATAGGGTCACTTTAGAGACTGGCAGACCTATTCTGGATTCAGAAAAGGATAACTAATAACTGGACTGACTTTCTAAGTTTCTTAGTCCTGTGAAGGTAGAACCGTAACTGCCTGTGAACATCCAGTTAGTGAAATTTGTATTCTGCAGCATTAGAATGATTAGGGAAAAACAGTTAAATCTATGGTTTGGTTCAAATTAGTTTGAGAGCAAACTTTAGGGATAAAGGAAGGACTTGTACAAAGGGAAACTATGTCTTTGTGGAAAATCAAATAAGGAGACTTAATAGACAGTCCTTGTAACTCTGATACTCGTCGAGACTTAATAGATAGTGCTTGTAACTCTGATACTCGTCTAGCTGATGTGATGGCTACAGTTGCATACACTTACCATAAATGTAGATGTTCGAGTGTATTCACTGCTGCAGTCACTACATTTGGGGTAATCTGCTGGCAGGTTGCCCTCGGTCGGCCTGAATAACAAAGTCTTGGGTCCTGCGTCAGTTACTGTCTCCTCTTCCATGAAGTCAGGTCGTCAGGGGGTATAAAACATGCAGCTGACGCCATTTTATTTAGTTTTTCTTGCTCCACATGTCAGGTAACCCCCAAATGAGAAAAAATATATATAAATAAACTGTAAATATATAAATGCAACTTAGAAACATAAAATTTACCTTCAACTAAAAGCAAATACACCACAAAGGCTTTTGAGTATAGTGAAGGAAAGAAAAGGTATAGAATGGGGGATGGCGGGTGGGTAAATCGGACTGCAACAGTGAATATACTCGAACATCTACATTTATGTTAAGTGTACACAACTGTACTATGTTCTTCGTGTTTCATTGTTGCAGTCATTACATTTGGGTAGAATCCCAAAGCTATGGATGGGAAGATGGAACTAAACAGCATTAGGGGCAGCTATAAGGCCCTGCAGGACTGCAGTGGCAAAGCCTGCCCTGGATTTAGAGAAGAGATGTAAATGGTAATGCTTTGTGAACATATGAACAGAGATCCAAGTAGCAGCTTCTAGAATGTCTTTGGTTGGGACCCCTCTGAGAAAAGCTGCTGAAGTAGAGGCAGCCCTGGTGGAATGGTATCTGATCCCCTTGGGCACAGGTTTACCATGGTGCAAATAGCAGAAACGAATGCAGTGGCTTACCCATTTAGAAATAGACTGCTTTGATATAGCCTTCCCCTCTGATCCGTCAGCAAATGCTAACAGTAGTTGCTAAAACTTTCTTAAAGATTTTGTTCTGTTTAAGTAGAATCTTAGTTGTCTGTGTACAGCCAATGAATGCAGAATCCGCTCCCCCTTGTTTTGCGGATTTGGGAAAAATGTTGGTAGGTGAATGGTCTGGTTAAGAGCTACACTGGATACCACCTTAGGCATAAAAGAAGGATTGGTCCTGAGGGCCACCCTGTACAGGTAAAATATAATGAAAGGCTCCACTGCCATGACAGCCTGTAGTTCTGAAACCCTTCTTGCTGAAGTGACTGCCAAAAGAAAAGCTGTCTTCCAAGATATAAATTTTATATCCACAGTAGCTGCTGGTTCAAAAGGAGGCAGAGTGAGTTTTTCCAGCACAAAATTGAGATCCCATGCAGGAGTAAGTGTTCTCCTGGGAGGCCTTAAATTTTTGGCCCCTTTGAGATGCTGTTTAAGCACTGAATGAGAAAAGAGGGGAGGCTCTGTGTTGTAATGAGCCGAGATGGCAGAGGCATGGATTTTTATTGAAGAAAAAGATAGGCCCTTGTCAAGCATCAAAGTTAAGTATTGTAAAGCGTGAGGCATATTGGACTTTGCTGTGTCTATTCTTTGTGCTTGGTTCCAAGCACAGAATCTCATCCATTTATCAGCATAAGATTTTCTAGTACTAGGCCTTCTGGCTTCCAAAATGACTTCCAAAATGACATCCATCACAGGTTTACTGAGAGATGTGGTTTGAATAATTAGTTAATTAGCCATGCTGCAAGATTCAGAGTTTGGAGCTGAGTGTGCAGAATTTGACAGTTCTGCCGAGACAGTAGATGAGGTGTTTGAGGCAAGTACCACAGAGGAAGGTGTGACATATTCCTTAGTAGCGGATACCAGTGCTGGCGAGGCCAGTCCGGAGCAATTATTTTTGGTTTTTCCTGTCTGACTTTTACTAAGACCCTGGAGAGTAGAGGCAAAGGGGGAAAGGCATAGACTGATAGATTTTTCCAGCTGAAGGATAGAACATCCACTTTCCATGCTTTTTTGTCATGACTTCTTGTGCAGAATTTGTCCAACTGATAGTTTTGGAAAGTGGCAAACAGATCTATGTCTTGGCTCCCCCATTTCTGTGTTAACATGCTGAAGATTTGTGGATCCAGTTTCGATTTGTGCGGGTCCATACGATTTCTGCTTAAGTTGTCTGCTAGAGTATTTTGCTTTCCTGGCAGGAATTGAGCTTGAAGATGTATTTGTTAAGTCAAGGCTGTGTTCCACAAGGCCATGGCTAGTCTGCAAAGGGGGTAGTACCCCCTGCTTGTTTATGTACCACATAACTATGGTGCTGTCTGTCTTTAACAGTAGTTGTCCTGGATGAAGTAAGTCCTTGAAGGCTGTCAGAGCATTCTGAACAGCTAGCATTTCTTTCTGGTTGATATGCAGATGCATTTGGTTTGGGCTCCATTTGCCCTGAATGCATCTCCCTGCCAGGTGGGCCCCCCAAGCATAGTCTGATGCGTCTGTAGTTAGGGTTTGGGTGGCAGGGGGTAGAGTGAATGACAGTCCTTTGTTTTGTTGACATGTCTCTGCCCACCAATGAAACTCCTGTTGTAGGCAGTGAATGAGAGGAATCATTGTTTCCAGGCTGTCACAATGCTGACTCCATAAACTTTTTAGGTACCACTGAAGTTTCCTCATATGCAGTCTCGCATATGTAATTAGTAGAATGCAGGATGCCATGAACCCCAAAGCCTGCAGAATTTGTCTTGCAGATAACTGGGTTTTTGTTGCCATTTGTTTGAAGTATGCTGTCAATTGCCTTTGTTTGTCTGGCATGAGGTAAGCCATCTGGGCAGCTGTATTCAAGCTTGCATCCAGGAATGTAATTATTTGAGAGAGTACCAGTTCTGATTTCTTTTCGTTTATGGTGTACCCTAGACATGCTAGAAGCCTTTTTACAAACACCAGATGTTGAAGAAGAGTGTCCTTGTCCTCTGCTTGAATGAGACAATCATCTACATAAGGATAAATTTGAATGTTTCTTTGTCTGCAGAATGCAATTACTGGCAGGCACTTTGTAAAGACAATGGGCGCAGTAGATAAGCCACAGGGCAGTGCAGAGAATTGGTAATGCAAAAAACCTGCTTTGAAGCAGAGGTATCTTCTGCACGATTCCCTTGTTGGGATATGCAGGTATGCCTCTTTTAAGTCTAAAGTTACTAACCAAGCATTCTTGCCTAGCATAGGCAAGTAGCTGTTGTAAAGTCAGCATTTTGAATTTTGGAATGCCCAGGAACGTGTTCAGAATCGATAAGTCCAGTATTGGACGCCATGAATTGTCTTTTCTGGGTACCAGGAAAAGTCTTTAATAAAATCCTTGTCCTTTCTCCTTTTCTGGTACCGGTTGAATAGCCCCAATATCCATGAGGGGCAAGACTTTTTTCTGGGCCTCTGCCCACTGGTTTTGTGGCAGATCCTGCTATCCATTTGGAATTGGCAAAGTATGGAAATGAAATCTGTACTCCTGGGATACTATGTTTAATACCCACTTGTCCTGCGTAATTAACTGCCAATTTTGAGCATGAAGTGCTAGTTTTCCCCCCAAGGAGGCTGCCAAAAGATAAGTGCTTGGAGATGATAGAGGAAAGTCATTGAGGCTGCTTACTGTAGGCTTGTGCTTTGTTTCCTCCAGATTTGGAGGTGGAGGCACTCCATTGCTTTGACCTGTAAGAACCCTGTGATTGATATCTGAAGCCGTTTGAGCACCTGGGTTTGCCCTGATTGGCTCTGCTGGACACAGGAAAGGACCAATTTTTAGTAGGCCAGTGCCTACTGAACCTGGGTGGCTGCACTTGCAAGAAATCTTTTACAGTTTGTATAGATTTAGCTTTGTCTTCCATTTTCTTTAAAACCTCTTCTGCCTTATTACCAGAGTATCATGCTGCAAAGGGGCATCCAACAATTTAGGTTTAACATAATCAGGCAGATTTTGCTGCTTGAGCCAGGCGTGCCTTCTAATCACAGATCCGGTAACGGCAGCCCTACAAGAGGCCTCCAAGGAATCAAAACCACATTGCAAAGTATGCTTTTTCCAACCTGTTCTGCTGAATGCAATATATCCTGTAACTCTATTTTCCACACAATCAGAAATCAACATAATTTTCTGTTTCAGTAAGCCCATAACATGTTGTTGATATTTAAGCATATGAAAAGTACAGTTTTGTACCTACCATAAATGTAGATGTCCGAACTGGATAGCATCTGCAGTCATAACAAATGGGTTGTCCTGTCGTCAGGCAGCCCTTCGATCGGCCGGATTCCAAAGTCTGGGTCCAGCTTCGGCTGATGTCGCACTTCACCCGACGTCATCTCTGCTGGTCTTCGGGTATAAAGGCATCAGCCGACGCCATTTTCCTCAGTGTTTCTTGCCCCAGATGCCAGTTGCCCTCTTGGAAGGCTAAATTTTGGATAAATGCCAATGTTTCCAAAAGGTAGAAGGCAAACACAAAAAATAAGCATGTATGTACATATATACAAACAAATACACCATAAGAGACTCCCCACCCAGCTAGCTATTAGGAGGGTAAATACCCTAGGAGTACCACAGAGGGGAAGGAGGGAGGGTAATCCTGACTGCAGATGCTATCCAGTTCGGACATCTACATTTATGGTAGGTACAAAACTGTACTATGTCCTTCATGGATGCATCTGCAGTCATAACAAATGGGTAGAATACCATAGCCAAACTAGGGGAGGAGGAATAAAAATTATGGTGTAGTTAGGATCCCTTGCAGTACAGCAGTGACAAACCCTGCTCGGGATCTAGAATATAGAGGTAAATTATAATGCTTGGCAAATGTATGCACAGAGGTCCAAGTAGCCGCCTCAATAATGTCCTTGGTTGCCACTCCTCGTAAGAAAGCTGTGGTAGTGGCTGTAGCCCTTGTAGAATGAGGTCTTATGTTCTGTGGAATTGGTTTTCCATGGTAGGAGTAACAGAATCTTATGCAATTTCCTATCCATTTGGAGATTGTCTGTTTGGAAATTGCTTTTCCTTCCCTTCCTGTTGCATAGGCTACAAAAAGCTGGTCAGTTTTTCTGTTACTTTTGGTTCTGTCCAGGTAGTAGCGTAACTGTCTATGTACATCCAAGGTATGCAGCATTCTTTCACCTCTGTTTTGTGGATTGGGAAAGAAGGTAGGTAGGTGGATAGCCTGGTTTAAAGACACTCTGGATACCACCTTAGGCATAAATGTAGGATTAGTTCTCATGGACACCCTATCTTGATGGAAGATTAGGAAGGGTTGCACTGCCATTAAGGCCTGTAGTTCGAAACCCTCCTTGCTGAGGTAATAGCCAGTAGGAAAGCAGTTTTCCATGACAGGTGTTGTAGATCTGCTGTTGCTGCTGGTTCAAACGGAGGGAGTGTCAACTTTTCTAGCACAAAGTTCAAGTCCCATGCTGGTAATGGTGGTTTCCTAGGAGGTTTTACATTCTTGATCCCTCTGAGGAACTGCCTGAGTAGAGGATGTGAAAAGACAGGAGGATCAAAGCTGTATTCTGCTGAAATAGCTGATGCATGTATCTTGATGGAGGAATAGGACAGGCCTGTATGTAGAAGCTCTGCCAAGTACTCCAGAATGTTAGCAATATCTATGTTCGACACATCTTTTCCTCTTTCAGTACTCCAAATGACAAACCTTTTCCATTTTCCTGCATAGTTCCTTCTTGTTGAAGGTCTGCGGGCTTCAAGGATAATATCTTTAACCCTTTGGGAAAGGTCTGGGTTAGTTGCTGCTATGTGATGCTCCAGGCAGTCAGTTGCAAGGTTTTAGGTTTGGATGCATGATGTTGTAGTTGTTCTGAGTTAACATCAAAGGCATCAGGGTATTGACCACATTTTCTCCCGAGACATGCTCCTCAGCAATGGGTACCAGTGTTGTCTTGGCCAGTACGAGCTATCAGAATTATCCTTGGACGTTCCTCTTTGATTTTCAGTAGTACCTTGTGCATCAAAGGAAGAGGTGGAAATGCATATGCTGTCAGGCCTTTCCAGCTGAAGGATAGAGAGTCCACCTTCCATGCAAGTGGGTGGAATGTCCTTGTGCAGAATTTTTGAGCTGGTGATTGAGTGGGGAAGCGAATAGATCTATTTGTGGCATTCCCCATTTCTTTGTGATGGCCTTGAAGATGTCCGGGTAGCATCCATTCGTGAGCATCCGAGGTGGTTCTGCTTAAAATGTCTGCTAGGGTGTTCTCTTTTCCGGTACAAATATTGCCTGTAACTGGATGTTGTAGCTGAGAGCCAGATTCCAAAGGTCCAAAGTCATTCTGCATAGGGGTATGAATGAGTGCCTCCCTGTTTGTTGATGTACCACATGACTGTGGTGTTGTCTGTCCTTATCATCAAATGGCCTTCTTTGAGGAATGGTCTGAATTTTGGATTGCCAGTTTTACTGCCAGCATTTCTTTTGGTTTATGTGTAGGTGCAGCTGGTCCTGAGTCCACAGTCCTTATGCATTTGTCCAGCATGTGCGCCCCATCCTAGGTCTGAGGCGTCCGTTGTGATGGTTTGGCTTGCTCGAAAGTTGTGGAAGGGTAAGCCTGGGTTTGACTGGCATACTTGAGCCCACCATAGGAACTCCTGTTTTAGGCATGGGATTAGTGGTATTTCTGTTTCTAAGCTGTGCCTGTGTTGAGACCATAAATTCTTTAGGTACCACTGTAGCTTTCTCATATGCAGTCTGGCATGTGGGACCAAGATTATGCATGATGCCATGAAGCCCAAGGCCTGCAGAACTTTTCTTGCTGTTAGTTTGTTCTGCTTTGTTAATGCCAAGAAGTAAAGAGGGAGCTCTTTTTGTTTTTCTGCAGTTAGGAATGCCATTTGTTTTACTGTGTCCAATTCGCCCAAGAATGTTCTTGTTTGGGATGGTATCAGCCTTGACTTTTGTAAATTGACTGTGTATCCCAGGGCTTGTAGCAAGTAAATGACCCTTTGTAAATCTGTTGTCAGCTTGCTTTTGTTGTCTGCTTGTAACAGGCAGTCGTCCAGGTATGGATAAATTTGGATTCCATGTAGTCTGCAGTGGCGATTACTGATGCCAGGCATTTTGTGAATACTCTGGGCAGTAGATAAGCCAAAGGGCAATGCTGAGAATTGATAATGCTCTGATCCTGCAAGAAATCTGAGGTATCTTCTGCAATTTGGTCGAATGGGGACGTGCAGGTATGCCTCCTTGAGATCTAGAGTTACCAGCCAACACTCCTTGCCCAGCATGGGAAGAAGTTGCTGTAGGGTCAGCATTTTGAATTTTGGGACAATGATGTATGTGTTTAAGATGGACAGGTCGAGAATAGGTCTCCAGCTTTTCTCATTTCTTGGCACTAGGAAGAGTCTGGAGTAGAATCCTTTGCCCTGTTCTGTTATTGGTACTCTTTCCACAGCTCTCATCTTTGTTAATTCCGCTATCTGCTGCAGAGCTTCTATTTTTTGATTTGGAGGCAGGTTTGGCATTCCTCTTTTTACTGGTAAGGTGTGGAAGTGGAACCGGTAGCCTTGGTCTATGGTTTGCAAAATCCACTTGTCTTTTGTGATATAGTGCCAATTTTTCGAAAATAAGGCTAACTTTCCGCCTAATGGTGCAGCTATTTGCTCCCTGGTAGGCGGAGTCAGAGCCAAGTCACTGTGATTGTCCTGTTGCAGTGGCAGTGGTTGTGTCTGTGCCTCGGTTATTGTCTTGCCACTGTCGTCCTCTGTAGGCACCTCCTCTGGATTGATTTCTGCCACTAGAGCGTCTATTTCTGCCCCTTTGGGATCTTGTGGAGTCAGGAAAGGACCAATTTTTGGCAGGCCAGTTCCTGCTAAACCTTGGGGGCTGAACCTGTAAGAAATCTTTAACTGTTTGTACAGATTTTGCCTTTTCTTCCATTTTCTTCATTACCTGCTGGGCAGGTTCCCCAAATAGACTGGCCTTATCCATAGGAGCATCTAATAGCTTTGCTTTAACATGATCCGGTAAGACCTGTTCTTTCAACCATGCATGCCTTCTTATCACTGTGCCAGTCATGGCTGATCTAAATGAAGCCTCCAGTGCATCATAGCCACATTTTAAGGAATGGTTACTAACCTGTTGGATGTTATTCACCATTTCTAATACATATTTCTTATCTAAAGATTCATCAGAGGACAGTTTTTAGTTAACTGATCAAGCATAAACTCTTGGTATTGGATCATGTGAAACTGACAGTTTAAAGCTCTAGCTGAGAGAGTAGCAGAGGTGTAAACTTTTTTCCCCCATCTCTCTAAGGATCTGGATTCCCTTTCAGAGGAATAGGGTTTTGCTGTGGTCGAGGCTACTGCCTTAGGCCCCTGGGATATAGTTTCGGGGTCTGCAAGTGGGGCCTTGTATAGGTGGTGATGAGTGTCTGGCACCCTGTAAAATCTATCTGGTTTGGCAGGGTCTGGAGGTAAAGAATCAGGTGCAGTGCAGACATCATTAAATGCATCGTCCACAACAGGCAGAACAGGAGGTATAGCTAAGGGCCTATGTTGTGGCAAGTGCAGAAAAGTCCTAAGCCTTTTTCTTGAGTCTGAGAAATCTTGTCCCTGCCATTGGAATTGTTCTCTCATGGCATGTAAGGTTTCCCCAAAGGAAAATTCCTCTGGTGGAGAGGCAGCTGGAATGGATTCTTCAGCATCGGAATCTTCATAAGTGGAAAAAGGAGCCTCTGGCTGGTCTGTAATGTCTGAGTCATCCGCAGAATCGTCAGAGGACACTGGCTCGGGGCTCTGCTCTAGGTCTCTTTTCTGGGGCTGAGAGGCCCTGTCTGGGTGAGATTGGGATCCCTAATTAAGGATATTAAATCTTCTGCCAGAGTAAGCATTTGTGAACTAGAAGTGGGCCTGTGAGAGGGGGTTTAACAGGCACTGATTTAGCAGATTTGGCTGCTTTAGCCCTGGCAAAGGCCTTAATAGACATGGCTGCAGGAGGCCTAGCAGCACCACGTGCTGGGGTAGAGACATCCAAAGGGATGGTGTCTGATAAATCACTAGGAACCACAGTTGTAGGCAAAATTTCTGAGGCCGATTCAGGTAAGGTAGCAGGAGCCTCAGTAGTAGTCATGGATTCGGCTGAAATTTGACCAGTTTTCTCGGTTTCGCCGAAACATTCGCGCTTGCTTAACCGTGGTTTCGCCGAAACCGCGGACCGCGAGTGTCGGTCTTTTCTTTGCGTTTTTAACAATTTGGGTAGTCGGAGGATCCGGCGGCATAATGTACGCAAAATCTGAGCGAAAAACTGTTCAGCAAACTCCGACCGGCGCTAAGCGTTCGCCGGTTGAAGAAGCACAGGCCGAACAGGCTGCTACGTCGTGGTCTGGGCCTAAGCAAGGCAAACAGTAAGAGTGGAAATCTTTATGAGGTATTTGTTTCCCACAAGTTAAACAGTTATTGACTTTTTCTGACATCGGCTGAGGCAAGAAAGAGTCCCCAACGGGGTACTTAGCTTTTTAGAAGTCTTTGAAGTAGTATTCGGTAGTAGTAATCTCTGGATCTGACCGACCGGCACTTGCGAACAGCTTCTGCTTCGGGCGCCACGCGGCAAGAAAGACTGGGGAAAATGGCGTCGGCTGATGCCTTTATACCCGAAGACCAGCAGAGATGACGTCGGGTGAAGTGCGACATCAGCCGAAGCCGGACCCAGACTTTGGAATCCGGCCGACCGAAGGGCTGCCTGACGACAGGACAACCCATTTGTTATGACTGCAGATGCATCCATGAAGGACATCTAACAGTTTAAAACCCTGATTGCCAAGGTTGTAGACGTATAAACCTTCTTATCCCATCTATCCAGCGCCCTGGAATCTCTATCAGAAGGGGTAGGATTTTTGGCTGTAATAGCCTTAACACCCTTGGGACCCTGAGAAATAGTCTCTGGATCAGCAGCAGGATTTTTGAAAAGAAATTTGTGGGAGTCAGGAACCCTGTAATATCTGTCTGGCTTACTAGGAGCCGGAGGCAGGGAATCAGGAGCCATGCTTGATTCCGAGAACACATCATCAACAGTGTCTAATACAGGAGGTATTGCCAAAGGCCTATGCTGAGGAAGAAGGAAATCCCTAAGCCTCTTCTTTGATTCAGAGAAGTCCTGACTCTCCCAGTGAAAATGTTCCCTTAAAGTATGCAAAGTCTCTCCCAAAAGAGTAATCCTCAGGAGGAGATGCAGATGGGATGGATTCCTCTGTATCAGAATCCTCACAGGGTGGAATAGAAAATTCCTGATCAGAAGAGGAATCAGAAGAAATGGAAACCTGATCTGAAGATTCATAATCAGTGCCTTACCTAGGCCTCTTAGCAGGGGGTGGGGTTGGGAACCCCTGATCAAGGTAATTAAATCCTCACCCATTTTGATCATCTGTTTTTTAGGCATAGGGGCCTGAGCACACAGCTCATGCGTCATTTTTTTAGACACAGAAGTTGTTTTTGACCTTGTTTTTGTTGCTGGCGTTGGTTTAATGTAAAAATGTTGAGGCCTGAAAACACCCTCAGAAGCCAGTGCCTGCTCAGCGGCTCTGGACCCATCCAAGGGAGAGACATCCGCGGGTTCAATACTTTGCGAATCTCGCGGCATACCGGACTCCGAATGGGTCTTAGTAGAGGCCTGCAACTGAAAAGTAGCGGGCATCAGGGGCTGCAAAAGTGCCTCACTGAGTACTGGTGAACCGGCAACTGGCTTAGGGAGAAGCTTCGTCGTCTGTTTTGGACCTCGACAGTCTGTCTTCTGTCTTTTTCCTTGCGTTTTTTTGTGAGCTCCGGTAGTCGGATTGCTAACCGACGACATTTCAGGGTAGTTAAATCTTGAACCAAAATATTTAAAAGCAAAAATATACTGACGCTTAATAGAGCGTTGGTTAAATTTAGCAGAAAACCAACAGCAAGGGACGTTGTGATCAGGGCCTAAGCAAGGAATACAGCACAAATGAAAATCCTTACAAGGTACTTGCTTCCCACAAGTAATGCAGTTATTAACTGTTACTGACATCAGTAAGGAGCAAGAAAAAGTTTCCCCAACAGGGTCCTTAGCTTTAGCTTGAAGACTTCGGTTCTGAAACTCGAATACGAAAATTTCAGGAGTCAGCCAACCGGCACTTGCGAATTGCTTCTGCTTCAGGCACCGTGCGGCAAGAAAGACTGATTGAAATGGCATTGGCTGCATGTTTTATACCCCTGACGACCTGACGTCATGGAAGAGGAGACAGGAACTGACGCAGGACCCAACACTTTGTTATTCAGGCCGAATGAGGGCAACCTGCCAGCAGATTACCCCAAATGTAATGACTGCAACAGTGAAACACGAAGAACATCAAGGTCTTCCAGGACAGAAACTTCAATAGGCACAAATGTGTGGGTTCAAAGGGCGCTGCAGTTAGTTTGGACAGAACCAAAGTTTAGAACGAGAGGATATTGGTTCGTGAAAGGGAGGTCTCAGCAAAGTAGCGCCTTTAAGGAATGTTTTACACAATCGGTGGGACATCAGGTTGGATTCATGTTGTCCCAAATGAAAGTTAAATATCGCTGCCAACTGGACCCTAATTATGGCAGCAACAGATCCTTGATGGAAAAGTTCAGACAAAATTTCTAAAACCATAAGGATGGATGCAGTGTAAGGATCCACATTCCTTTCTTTAGCCCAGATAGAAAACATTCTCCATTTGCTAGTGTATAGTTTTCTAGGGGAAAGTTTATGCGAAGACAAAGATGTGGGTCACAGCAGGTGAAAAATCATGAAGCCTGACTAGGAATGGAATTGGAGCAGCCACGCGATCAAATTGAGGGAGTGGAGGCAGAGGTGAAGGGAGCATGACGTGTGTCAAGAGGTCTGGCACTGTGTCCACAGTCCACGGATCATCTAGTAGGTGAGGCCCGAGAAAGGGGACCAAATCAGTCGAGGCCAGTAAGGAGTGATGAGGATCATTTTGCTTCCCAATAACTTTGCTTTCTGTATCACATTGGATATTAGCGGAAAAGGAGGGAATGCATAAATGAGTCCCAGGGGCCAATCGTGAATGAGTGTGTCTCTCCGTAACTCCCCCAGAGGGGGGATGAGGGAGAAATAGCTGCTGCATTTGATGTTGATCGGACTGCCAAAGAGATTGCAGCAAGGCTGTCCCCATTTGCGGAAGATCTGCTGCACTAATTCCTGATTCAGAGACCACTCGTAAGGCATCAAGACTGCCCTGCTGAGCTTGCTGGCTATCACACTGGTTGCCCCCGGGATGTGTGCTGCCACTAGAAAGCGTTGGGAAGTATCGTCCAGTTCCAAACACGAACAGCCTCTCGACAAAGAGGGTAAGATCTGGTTCCTCCTTGTTTGTTTAGATACCATACCACTGACATTTTGTCCGACTGGATTGCTATCGTCCCTAGAGGAAGAAAGTCGTGAAGTGCTTGCAACACTAGAAGCACTGCTCTCATCTCAAGGACACTGATATGCAGGTGAGTCTCGTGATCTTGCCATGTGCCTTGGACTGTCCTGCCTAGATAATGCCCACCCCCCCCAATCTGTGAAGTATCCGTGGTCATAATAGCAACGGGTTGGTGAAGAAGGAATGGAGTTTCTGTTGTCAGCTGAGCGGGTTGAATCCACCAATGAAGGTCCTTTCTGCAAGACTCTGTTATGAGGATATGGTGAGAAAGAGGCAGTTGTTGAAAGGACCACTGGAAAGATAGAAGCCATTGGAGAATTTGCATCTGCAATCTGGCTAGAGGGACTAGAGTTATGGTGGAGGCCATGGTCCCTAAGAGTTTTAGCACTGTCTTTGCCTTGACTTTCTGAAGAGGAAGTAGACTGAGCATTTGTTACCTGAGGTTTTGAATTCGGTCTACGGGTAAACGAGTTAGCATGGCGACGGTGTCTATTTCTGCACCTATAAAAGTCACAAATCAAGAGGACAATAAGGCAGACTTTTCCCAATTTGTTGTAATCCCCAGCTGGGAACAGAGCTGGATGGTCGAATCTCTGGCTTGTAGGTGTAAGTGCCTGGTGCGGGCGGTCAGGAGCCAGTCGTCCAGGTACGGAAACACTTGGAATCCACGATGTCTCAGGTGAGCTGTCACTATTGCCATACATTTGGTGAACACCCTGGGGGGTGTGGTGAAACCAAAGGGCAGAGCACGAAATTGGATGAATCGTAGCCTCCCTGGTTTTGCAGACCCCTCCCCCTGCCTCCAGGGTGATGTCTACCATTAGCTAATCCTCCTGTGCCTCTGAAGGAGGAGTCATCCTGTGCTTCCGGGATATATCTCTGGGAGTCCTTGAATCACATCTTACCATCTCTCTCTGACCTTTGGGAAATGGTCCAGGGGGGATGTAAAACGTACTCCCACGGCAGAGAGTTTTGCCTTTTTGTTCGCACCTGGTGAGTGTATCTCTTAGCTTAAGTCCAAACAATGAAGAACAGTCAAAGGGGGTGTTGGTAAAGGTAGACTTGAAAGGCTCCGCAAAATTAC
This sequence comes from Protopterus annectens, assembly GCF_019279795.1. Classification (NCBI taxonomy): domain Eukaryota; kingdom Metazoa; phylum Chordata; order Ceratodontiformes; family Protopteridae; genus Protopterus; species Protopterus annectens. Next base: position 65,387,516 of record NC_056728.1, read on the forward strand.
ATAAGCACATCCAGGAGTGTCTCCTAATGGAAACTCCTGAGCCCGCTGCCCTGCTCACTCCATGTGTTGCATAGGAGATCAGCCTCATGGAGGAGTTCATGATGGAATTTAAGGTGGACAACTGAGCAGACACCTTCTCAGGGACTCCTTCAGCAGATGTACCTTGAAGAGCATCTCCTAACTCCTTGAGGAGATTTCTTTGAAGCCTAGTAAAATGTGTGAGGTAGTTCAGCGATCTGAGAGTAAAACCCGCTGAAGAAAAGATACGCTTCCAGTATCTAGCCACCATTCAAAACTCCTTATTCGGTAGATGGACAGATGAAGTCTCCACTAGCTCCTTCTTAGTGGCCGCCGCCACCAACATGGCATCTACAGGCACGACCTTAGACAAAAAATCTTCCTCTTTCGGGGCAGACAGAAATTTATTAGGTCTTCTGGGAACTGGCTCCATGGCATCAGGAGTCTCCCACACCATCCGACTAACCAGGTCTAATAGTTCATCAAAAGGTGGAGACACCCAAGAGGCTTAAGGTTGAGACCCAAAAGCCTTCAGGTACACTGACTCCTTATCAGAAGGGGTGACAGTGGGCCAGCCGCCTCTCTGCTTCAGGATCTCCAAGATGTCCACAAAGAAGACATCATCAGAGGACGACTTGGGGGACCCTTCTGACTCCTCGAGGTCAGTGTCTAAAGTGATGGACTCATCCAGGGAGTCTACATGCTTCCTCTTCTGAGGGGGCTCCTCTGAAGGGTACTCTGGGGAGGTCTAGGAAGACTGGGGGCCAACGGGGGGCTCCTGAGGCTGCGGGTCTCTGCTGTCGAGAGAGAGAGAGAGTAGGTGTTGAGACAGAGGTCGGTGCTTGAGGGGGAAGGGCATCGGTACCCTTGCATGGAGCTGATGAGTGAGACAGCACGCTCCTCATCATCTCGAAAGCAGATCTCTCCGGCTCCGAAGACAGCCCCGGTTCCGAGGAAACGGAGGTAGTCATCGGCTCCAGAGCAACCAGCTTGGAGATGGATGTAAGATTCGAGCTCACCCTAGCCGACGCACCAATAGGGAGACTCGGAACTGATTAGGTTCGGGTCCAAGTGTCCCTGTCGGGGCCGACCGGTGAGCTTCGGCTCCTAGATACGGACGGTGCTGAAGGTGTCGGAGCAGAACTCGGCTCTGAGACAGCCACGAGGGGAACTGGAACAGAGGGTTCCACAACAAGTGGCACCAAAAACTCTGGCTCCGAAGGCCCGACTCGGCTCATAGGAGGAGCCACAACAAGGAGGATGGACTCAGGTGGCTCCGGAACCAACTGGGTCGGAGCCAACAGCAATTTGGGCAAAGCAGACAACTTAAGGAGTCTAAGCACTACTCTCTCCACATCTTCCTCTGTGAGGCTCTTAGAGGATCTGGATGACAGGGTAGGTGATTTGGATCTCTGTAAAATTGGAGATCTTAAGGTTGGGGAGACTGGCAAAGGATGTTTGGACCGGCTCCGATGCAATTTTTCAGTAGTCTGCTCCGAAGGGCTTGGGGACGACACTGCAGTGCCAACATCAACAACCTCGACTGGCTCAGAGGACAGTAGAGCCAAGGAGGTAGAAGTTTTGTCAAGTCTGGATAGTTTCTGAGGAGGTATTGATACACTAGTTGGCGCCGGAGAATGCCTCTTGGCCGACTTGACCTTCTCTTTTTTGGATGAATGTGATTTGGATGAAGAAGAAGCACTCGAAGGAAGGCTTGAGGAGACCTTTCAAAATTAACTTGTTATTCTGCTCCTGGAGAACTCTGGAGCGAAAGGAATGGCAGAATAAACAAGTTTCCTGCAAATGAATGGCTCCCAGACAATATACACAATTACTATGGCCATCCATAATTAACATCTTCTGAGAGCACTTTATGCATTTTTTGAAATCCAAAGGTTTGTGTTCTTTAGACATGTTGAACTAAGTGTAACTTTTGCCTTAGCTATATAATAAAGCAGGTACACCACAAGCACAATAAGGAAGAGGTCCTCTAACTTAAACGGGCCTAGCCCTAACAAGCACACACACACACACATGCAAAAAAAGTAGAGAGGACTAAGTCCTCTAACTTAAACAGAAGAATGAATGCTCTAGCCCTGTGGAAAAGGAAATATGGCAGAGGACTAGGTCCTCTAACTTAAATGGACTTAGCTGAATAGGCTAAGTCGTAGGAAAACCAGAATATTAGTAGCAGGTAAACTATAGAGCAAACACTGCACGCAAGCTATACATTTCTAGAAACTAGAGCCCTGATATAAATTTCAGTATCTCGAGCCCAAGAAGTGGAATCTACAAAGCAATGAAAACTAAAAACCGCAAAATTCAAAACCTCGAATACCTGAAGTTTTGAATTTTGCGGTTTTACTACACACACAAACACACACAACCAACTCTACTACATGCCCCCCTGCACCCCCCACAACCCCCCTACTTAAATATTCTCACTCCAAGGTCGCACTACATACAAACACACACAAAACACCACCACACAAGCTACTTTCTCTTTGCGCACACACATCACAGCAACGAAACACACTGACACACACTACAGCCCCTACCCAAACCCCTTAATACACACACTTAACTGAATACATGACCATAGCGGAACTTTAGAAGCATGAAATTCAAAACCTCCGGTATTCAAGGTTTTGAATTTCGCACTTCTAAACTTTTGCTATTATGTGGATTCGGATTCTTGGGCTTGAAATACTGAAATTCGAGATTTCAGTATTTCAAGCTTCTGAACAGAACCCAGGAGGAGGACCAGCCCCAGATCTGGAGCAACAGGTCACAGATCACTAAACGAGAAGATGTCATAGGGGGACTTAGTGGATCTCTCCCCCTCACACAGGTTAGTGATCTCAGCGAGAGATTCCAGGAGAATTCATGTGCTTCCTTTTGCAATGGCTCTTCCTATGTCCCTCCCGAACTGGAGAATTGGGTGGGGGGGGGGGGGTTAGAAGAGGCAAGTGTACTGCAGGCTCGGAGGTGTGGGGTGTCTTAGAGCCAAGTGATGAGCATCTGCAGGTCCAGGCAATGAAGATGTGGTAGGGTGGCTAGACGCTGACAATCACCCTATCTCTGACCTACAAATAATTCTCTCTACATCAAAGTAGAGGCAGGACAAACACCTGGGACTGGCACTTCTTAGACCTGAAGACTGAAACAACACGCCAGTCTTCACATCCAATCTGATTTGCTCTGACACTGAGACCAGAGCCAAACTGTTGAGTGCTGAAGCCCCAAGAGGGAAGGACTACTCCAAAACTATTAGCACCAAGGCACCCCCATCTCAGATTCAAGAGTTAAGAAGGCCAACTAAGGGGAAGCTACCTGAAGTGGCCAAGCCATCTGAGCCAACCCTCAGTAATGGCAAAGCAACTGGATCCATAAACACCAGGAGCCAAAGGGCTCAGGGGAGGAATAGCAAAGGACAGAGCCAAACCCACTGGTACTGCGGCCAAGGCAGCAGGAATCAGACCTAGCTTTACAGAAGTGTGCAAAAAGGAGAGCATCAAATGCTACAAAATCAAGGACTTCCAATTCACTACAGACTGGGCAGATGAGCAGACGAGGCTGCTGAATAGTGCTTCAACACCCTCTCCAGGTGGTGCTGGGATCAGTCTATCAGATCTGAATGGAAGAAGTTCAGATCTGGGGCAGACAGTGGGAAGGCTCGGTCGAAAATTCCCTCTGAGTGATGGGACACAAAGGGGAGTGAAGCCTACCCGAACCAACCCCACACTTGGCTAAAAGGGGCTGGGGATAATGACAGCAGTGGACACAGATTCCCACGATGTCAGTACCACAGGGGGATCAGCCCCGGGAAGATGGAGGAGGTCCCAGCACTAAAGCAATCAGAGGAGCGGAAGATCAATGGACCTTATGCAGTCTCCTTTGTCCTTTTCCTGGGCTTTCTGGTCCTTTTCCCTGCCCTGACCTCTATTACTTTGTCATAGGTAAAGGGAAGAGGGAAGTAGTACTAGTAGCTGCAGGGGGCAACAAGCCCCTTAAAACTAATTTTCCACTGAGAGCCAGAGCCCCAAATATGGCACAAATACTGCACTCGATGTCAAGGTGCACTATGCCAAGGCAGTAGGTGCACCAATCATGTGCGTCCCGAGAAGTTAGCTTGTGGCCACAAGCTACACACTCTTTAAACCTTTTATTCTTCTCCTTATCTATAGTCACTACCGCTGGGGAAGGAAAAACAAATTACTCAGCAATTATACAAAAAAGACTGAACACCACTATTACCTCTCAAGCACACAGCAGCAGTAACAGAAATAAGCATCACCAAATTTTTTTTTTTTCATTTTTCTGATGCACACAAAAAGGAGGAAACATCATTAAGAATAAAAAAAGAATCCAAAACAGCACAAGAAAATACCTGCTATCAACTGCAAACAACTAACTATCCCTAGACTGATCATCACACCTAACAAGTAAAGGGTAGAGGAAAATTGAAAGGAAAATTACAGGCCTAGCCTTCTACGAAAAAGGATATATCGACAGAGTTTATCAAGCGCACTGTAGTCCCTTTCAAGGTGGCAAATGGGGTGGAAGGGGGGCAGTGTCTTATAGGTACAAGAGTTGTGTAATCTAAGTCTCTTTAAAAAAGCCAGCATCAGATCAGAGTCAGATTCAATAACCCACAGGATGAAGCCTGACAGAAAAGACACACTGGATCAGAATGTTGACACATTCCCTGAAGATAAACCCGAGAGCAGGTGAAACCAAAAGCAAGTGTTTTTGAATGGTGGTATGCCCCATGTGGGGGGCTGTACCTTCACACCCCCTGCCAATTATATATAAGAACTCAGATACTGCACAGTCCTCAAGGAAAGAGACTATTCCCTACATAGGGATTTTTGAGCTTACGCACATGTCAACCATCTGTTTCTGACGACCAAATGGTGTCAGCCAACAGATGTTAACCTAGTGCCCCATCTGACATTGGTTAATATGCCTATATGTATGTGCATACATATGTGTGCATGCGAGTCTACTTTCATTTATGGAATTTACACTTCATCGAATTACAAAACAATGACACCACTATGCCGAAAAGTCCATTACTCCTAACATTCACTACCCCAAACCATAAAACAGAGGGGAAAAAAAACACACGCACACACACACAGAACAATATACATTCTCTAATGTTTTCGCAGGGGTCAAGCTCCCCTGCACCCCTCAGAACCCCTGCAAATTATATATACCAACTCCAAGATCACAATACAGTGAGGAAAAAGAGTACATTTCCTGATCCTCATTGCACTGCAATCTACATGCTGTTATAGCTCTTCCTTTACATTTCTGTGTACATTTATACTTACAAGCCCAGCATTTTTGACTTTTTGTACATTTCTCCAAATGTTAAATGTAACCTTCCATTACTAATTATGTCTCTTCACCTTTGAGATTCTTCTGTTCTATAAACATTCACAATAATGCCAAGTGGAGTAGCACATCATATTCACAATGCTGAAAGTGGGTACGGTGTACGACTGAGTTCAAAATTACATTGGTTCATAGGTTGGTACTAGGCCATCAGCCCTAGGGCCTATACAAGCCTAGCCATAACAATTCCCTGGCTATTTCTTCCCACACTATTTACTTCCCTGGACCCCTGTCTAGCAGGGCAACTGACATGATCCCTGGGGTGAATTTCCTTTCTCCCATCCAATCGTCAAGGTTCCTTTTGAAGAGGGCCAGAGAGGCACTCTGCTTGACATGTATGGGCAATCTATTCCAGAGTCTGGGGAGTCTCTGGGTCAGGAACCTATCCCTCCAGCATGTTTTGTTTATTGTGATAAGGTTTAGATCCCTGGAGCGTGTGGCTCTGAGGGATTGGGATTTCTTTAAGTGCAGCATGTCCAACAGCTCTGGGTTTGACATGGCCTTGTATGTTAAGCAGAGATCGCCTCTGAGTAGACGATATGTGACAGAGTATAGCTGGAGTTTTTTTAAGGCGGTCAGCATAGGGCATCTGCTTTAGGCCTGTGATTCTTTTAGTGAGGTATTTCTGCGGCCTTTCCAGTTGTTGCAGATGTCTTGAGAGGTACATACCAAATGAAGCGTTGTATTCTATAATGGGTCTAATGAGGGATGAGTACAGTGGGACAATGACTTCCTTTTTTCTGGATGAAAAGCCCTTAGTGATGAGGTGTGCATCATAGAAGGATTTCCTGACTGTTGTGGCGATGGGGTTATCGAAGGTGAGACCACTGTCCACCTGTGTCCCTAAGTCTCTTATCACACTTTTAGTGTTTAGTGTACTGCCACCTATATGGTAATTCACGGATACATGTTTTTTCCCAAAGGGGATAACTATACATTTCTTGGCATTGAGCTTGAGCCCATGGCTCTGGCACCAAGCATCTGTTTCTGTAAGGCCCTTTTGTAGAGTATCCACATCATTTGGGAATTCAATAATGGCTCCCAGTTTGCAGTCATCTGCGAACTTTGTTAGCCAGAGTCCCTTAGTGTTGGCCTGTACTTCAGACAAGTAGATGCCAAACAAGAGTGGTCCCAGGACTGAACCCTGAGGTACTCGACTTGTCACTTATCTGGAGCTGGATTTGGAGTCGGCTACTTTTACAGTGTTGCATTTATACTTCTAATGCTACGACAGTTAACTAGCACAGTTTTCAATAATAAGTGTTGGTAAAGTGGATTGGGAGTAATGGATTTTCGATATAGTGGTCTCAATAAATTCACCTTCAGTAAAGTGTAACTTTGATAAATGAAAGGAGAATTGTGCGCGCATATCTATAACTAAGTGCATGTATACATATTTATACACACACATGCTCAAGTCCATTATCCCATATGTCGACCTCAGAAATAATCGACAAACCTAACGTAGACGTGCTACCACAGATGCACTGAGGAAAAAACCTTGGTGCGTGCAATTCTTCCAACAAAAATTTAAACACATAACACTGATTTAAGCAGGGAGCCAAGCCCCCCCCCTAGCTAATTATATATACTAACTCTGAGTTCACACAATCCCCAGGGAAAGGGAATATTCCCCTAATCTATGATTGTTGATATTACATACCTGTCTGCCATCTGTTTAATCAACCAAATATTGTTGATTAAACAGACATTGACGAACAATTTAAACTAAATGCAGGACTCCAACATACATGGTTCCCCTTTTATAACATTGAATGTCCACACACTTGAAGTTCACAAGAGCGAACTAATATGTTCAAATCCAAGAAGATCGAAATATAAAAAACACTATTATAAAAACACAATGCTAAGGGAAAGCTCCACAGATTAAATTATATCTACTTTCATTTCTAAAACACAAAATTTCACAGTAACAGGAATTAATCAGTCAATGATTCCCAATTCAACAAATGTCTCAGTTTGATCATTTCTCCTAGGCCTATATATACTTTGCCCAGATATCTCTCTCTCTGTAAACAAACAGACACACACACGAGAGAGACAGACATAGAATTAGAAAAATAAAGATAACACACACACGCACATTTGCCCAATGTGTGTATCTGTGCAAACACATGCTCTTCAGTCTCTTACCTTTCGACAGCAGTAGATGGAATTACAGGTACAGAGGACAGGCTGCACATCCTCCTGTTTACGTTCATAGACACGGACTCTAGCACAGGTCATCATACTTTCAAAATACAAGTACACAGGATCCTTGTCCTCATCTCTAACCTGTTAGCAAACAAAGTGTAGAAAAAGCATACAATTTAACTGTTATTTACATCTTGTTTCAAAGCAGTACCCTAAAGGCATTTATCACACATTACAATCACAATGTTAACTTGCCAGTTAGACTTCTTTTTAAACTACCAAAAGGACAGAAATTCATGTCAGTCACTTGAAGACACTATCTCAGTTCATCGTCTTAGGTATATCATCTATTGTATCACAGCTGCCACTGATAACTGCCAGGAAAGAGGATTTATTTTATGAATGAGTTTGATTTTATTAGAAGGGCATCAAGTGTTAATTATAGAAAGTATAAACCACTGTCAAGAAAAGAAAAAGCACAGGCTTATCAGTATTATCAAAGATAATGTGAGCCCTAGTCTGATTTTTGCACTGTGTTGTACTATTTGTTCCAAATTGTTTTCACTAGTATAGATAAATATAGGGTCGAAATATGTTCTGTGTGCCTCTCCTCAGTCTCCTACAGACTACTGAAGGGTGATCTATGCCTAACCTAGAAGAAATTCACCAGTCCAGCCCTGATGGATCGGCTACAATTTCATAAAGCAAATGGCAATGAATTACCCCATACGGATCTAAACCTCATCTGTGACAATCAAAACATGCTGGAGGGACAGATGTGTCTCAATAATTACCTCTTCTCTGGAACAGACTCCTATTTTACATGAAATCAGCTCTTCCCCAAGTCTATTCAATTGCATTTTGGACCAATGAATGTGAAAACGCATTCATCCCTGACTTGTCACCTGCAGCCCTTATGGATGAGGCAACTTGTAGATGCCCTACGGTACTGGCATTCTAGCCTGTGAGCATTGATGATTGGGAAATTTAGGAAATTAATGGCTAGGCTTAAAAAGGCTCTACTGTCTTTCACCTAGTAATTTCCTGTGAGCTTATGGTTGTGGCCATCTCATCAGTGGTATGTCTTGTAGAAGACATTGGTTAAGGTCATGCAGCACACAAAGATTTCTAAGATGGCTTAACACCAATCCACATGTTGATTAGAGTAACATCTTCTGTGGAGGTGTCTATGCCCAGAAAGTCATAGTCCCACTATACACTGCCATCTTGGGTCTTATAAGGGAAGAATACAGGGATGTTATGACCTCCTTGTCTCTGGATGAGATATCCTTACTAATGAGGTGGGCCATGTAGAAAGCTTTCTGTACAACGAAGGCAATATGGTGGTCAAACATCAGTATGCGATCAACCTGGGTAGCCAAGTCCCTCACGACTGATTGCATGCTTAGGACCTTGTTACTAATGTGAAAATTTCTGGGGACACCACTCTCCCCAAAGGGGATGATGCATTTTTTGGCATTCAGTCTGAGGCCAAGTTTCTGTCATTTGTTTGGGCGAGACCCTATTGGAGGATGTCCACATCACTAGGAGAATTGATGACAGTGCCCAGCTTGCAGTCATTTGCAAACTTTGTCGGACACAGCCCACTGGTTTTGGCCTGCACCTCAGAAAAGCACATCTCAAATAATAGAGGCCCCAAGACCGATCCATGGCGTACACCACTCTTTATGTCTACTGCTTGAGGTGGCTTCCCCTATTTTGACTAGGTGGATTCCATCAGTGAGCCAGTTTGCTACCCATCTGGTAACATACGGATTGATGCCTAGTTGACCGTGTTTATATATTATGCCCAAGTGAGGAATAGTATTGAAGGCTTTGGCCAGGTCAAGGTAAGCGGTGTGCACCATATTTCCCTCATCTGTGGCTTTGGTAACTGTTTAACGGGCATGACCTCCCCTTGACAAAACCAAACTGTGTGGGATTGAGTGTTTAGAGGCTGCTGATGTCCTTGTTAATGGGGTCCATGATTACCCTTTCTATGGCCTTGCAGATCAGGCTAGTAAGGCTGATGGGTCTATAATTTATTGGATTGGTGGACACTCCACCTTTGTTCAAAGGGATGACAGTGGTTGTCCTCCACCCGACTGGGATGAAGCCACTGCTTAGGCTATGGTTGAACAGGGTGCCAAAAGGTGCTGCAAGTTCCTGCCTGAGTTCATCTAGGATGCAGCCTGGGATGTTACTGGGTCCCATGGACACTGCATTTGTTGCCTTTGACTGAAGTAATAACTTGCTCCCTATTGATAAGGGGAGGGGGGGCAGGTACTCAGGTGCTGGGGATGTCCTGACGTACTGATGGGGGGGACAGAGGGGTGAAGTTTTCACTGAAACTGTCTGCCAGCAGGCTGGCTATATCTACAGTTTTGTGTATGTGGTGTCCTTGACCACCAGTTCTGAGCAGATCTGAGTGCTTCTTTTGAGACTGCGGATATATGTGAAGAAGGCCTTATGACTGTCTTTAGAAGATGTGGATAGTTTGGACTCTAAGTTTGTTTGTAGGATTTCACTACTGCTCTTATTTACTTGTTCAGGCTAGGGAGATATTGCTTCCAGTTAGCCACCTGCTCGTTCTTGGTCCTGGACAGCAATTTTTTTCCTATTATTATAGAATGTATTTATTCAAGATGTCCACCAGACAGGTTTACTCTACCTTGAGGAGGATGATTTTGTCCTGTCAGGTATTCCTGAGTCCATGCAGCTATACAAATGCTTGTATAGTACTTTCGTGTAGGTTTGGATATATGTGCCAGTTCATATGGAGAGGGAGGGGGCTGTGAAACTGTTTATACCTTCCCTCAGGAGGTTGTATTCAGCTTTAGTGAAGTTTTATTCTTTGGCCTTAGCCGGGGGGATCAGGGGAGAGGGTGACTGAACGTGACCACTTTGTGGTCGGATCTTACCAGGGAGGATCACACTGTAGAGAAGCTCCAGTGGTTACTCATGTTGGTTAATACAAAGTCCAAGATATTATCACCTCTTGTGGGGGTGTTGAACAGCTGGTCCAAGGCATTTGCAATGATGAAATCAAGGAATCTCTAGGCATATGTGTTTTGGCATGAGTAGTTCTTCCACTCTATGGTTGGATAATTAAAGCTGTCCAGGATCAGGGCAAGGGTTGAATCCTGATAGATTCGAAGAGGTCCAGATAGGTAGAGTGGGCATCTTGAGTCAAAGTTGGGGGCCTATAGCTAACTATCACTTGAATAGGGGTCTTGTCAATGGTTAACTGCACCTGGAGTGTCTCCTGGTGCATAATACTGTTTGACCAGCCTGGAAGTGTTATGTCTTTAATATATATTGCAACTCCATCTCCTTTTGCTTTGCTCCCCACAGTTTGGGGTCTGAATGTAAGATAAGATGAGTAACCTGGTATGGCTAGGGTGGTCTCCGCACGTTTGAACCCGGTTTATGTGACTGCACAAATGTCAGCACCTTCCAGGGATAAGAATGCTTGCAATGAGTGAAGTTTCATGTTTAGACTTCTAGCCTTTAGCAGCATTACCTTTAATTTGCATTTTGATTAAATTTTCATGTTGGTAGTTTTGACCTCATAGCTTTCCCTAAAAAAGGCACTATGGGGGAGTCAAGAGCCTTTACCAGACGTCCAAGGGAGACAGCTGCTGGCCATCTCTGGCAAAGCATTGTGGTCTGTCAATCATGTCTCCCAGGCTGTCAGGTACTGTATCTCCTTGGATTGAAAACAGAAACTAAGCCAATTGTTAAAGTCAATCATTTTCTGTTTGTAATGAGGCATCATTCTGGGTGATGGCAGAATGCTGCTTCAGGCTAGGAACATACCTGCCTGGGACACATCTCTTCATACAGTCCAGGGAGGTAAGTCTCAGTTCATTAATGCCAACCTGGACTATGACAAGAGTCATAACAGTACCCAGTTCTTGAGAAACTTGAGTGTATGGTGGATTCTGGAAACAACTAACCGTGACTTTCTCCTGATCCAGCAAAGTGAGGGGCACATCTGTGCATCTCACAATGTAGTCTCCTATGACTAATATGTTGGGTTTATGTTTAGGCCTCAGTGGCTGTGAGACACAGGTGTGTGGACTGTGTGTGGTGTGGTGTGGTGGGCAGTGGAATTCGCTTGTGTTTTTGCCTTGGAGGTCTCTTTTGTTTGATTATGTTTTTGTTGAGCTCACGGTATTGCCTAAACATTTTGCTTTAAGGGGGCACTAGCTCAGATTTTTGGCTAGAGGAGTTTGTTTACATTTTAGTACTCTGTAAGTCACATGTTCAGCTAGAGGCAAGAATCAAAGAGCCTTTTCAGCATACTGCAGGTCAGATTACACAAACTCTCACTGGGGGTTCTTGGAGGAAGTGCTTAGAACATATTGCAGCCAGTTTGTCCTTTTGTGTTTTCCTTCCCCCACTCATGAGCAATTAGATTAGCTGAATAACTGAATTTTACTCAGCTAGAGATGCTATCTTGTCACACATAGACCTGTAGCCTCTTTAGCAATGAAGTGATAGCTACTTTACTATGTACTTGTTTTTGCAAAACTGTTCAAGCCTAGGCAATAGTATTTTTCATGCTTGTTGCTACAAATCTTTTCCCCCCACTAGCAATTATTTTTTTCATACAGACTGTTATTAGTGTTGCTTGTTAGTGTGTGTGTGTGTGTGTGTGTGTGATAATGTAGGTGCACTTTTATAATCATATATATTTTCCCTCATTTTACAGCACAGCAATGCTTTGGACAGTTGTGCCTTGCAAAGAAACATGTTGACTAACAAATGTCAAAATATTCTAAAATAATAAAATATTTTGCATCTTTTCTCTAAAAATGTCATGCAGCTTTGGAACTGAATATAATCACTGCTCTAAAAGCATTTTCTCATTAGCTGATGCTGTATGTTGTCCTTCAGAAATCACACCATAACTATTTGGCTAATAGGGATTCCATCCTACTGGATTTCTTTTCTTTTTTCTATCATTCGTTGTGGTAAAATGTTTTCAACTTTCACATCTTTCCTGAATAGAGTTGCCACCTTTTCAAATACCCAAAGTGGGAGATTTTTTGTAGAAACGTCAGATTTTGCATGGCAAAACATATCCACGGCAAGTACAAATAAAAGAACTTCACTTTTTTGCCAAAATAAAAACTCATTCTTGTAGCATTTGAGTTGCTTATTCTGTTTCTTATAACAATTACGTGTTTCAGATACAAAATAACTGTTTTATGCAACTAATAAAGAAAATACAGGAAATATTTTTGTCCTACAATCTCAAGACATTTGTCATTTTTTTCAATTATTTTGCAGGACACAACTGCCCAAAGAGGGACTGTTCCTCGCAAAGTGGGACAGGTGGTAACCCTATTCTTGAATCTTTGGCTGAAGTACAGTCAGTTTACACTGATTAGCATTTGAAAGCTGAAGCAAATGCAGTCTATATATTTCCCATATACTTTTCAGTACCATTCCGAGTATATTATAGTAGGTAATTACAGGGGTACTTTTACTAAGGCAGTAAAAATTAAGTGCTGCAACCAAAATCTTAACCCATTGATAAGCCTATATTTTGACAGGTTATAATAGCTACTTTTCTGTGTATGTATGTATGCATGTATATAACACAATCTACGTTTATATTCATGTGGTTTGAAAATAACAGCCTCTTCATTTGTTACTGACACTTGAAATTCTAGGCATTCTTGAATGTCTATATATTTCAGATATGATATATATCTGATAATGCAGATCATAGTTCATAGACCTATTATAATCACGTCTGCACATCGGCTACATGATACAATCACATAACACAGTGTTTAGTTCAGAGAAGTGACAAAACTTAAAAACATCACAGATGCAGTATTGTCATCCTGGAAGACTTAGCAGGACATGAATGAGCAATAACATTTACATAAGGCCTGCCTGTACACTTCTGGAATACCCAAACAATACAAACACGCCCCAGCCCTGAATGAGAAATATTCTGCTCACACAAAATGTATTGTCTAGACAGCCAGACTGCAGATATCATACCAGTGACAGAACAGTATTCCCACTCAATATGTCACCTCTGGTGATTGCTCTCATTGCTATGCACTGATAAGCTGAAAAGTGCTACACCCCATACCTGAATGCATCAAATGAAAACAAGGACATGTTGTCTCAGTCCGAGGATAGGACTGCCATCACCTTGTCAAATGTCCGCAACAGTACACACAAGGTATGGTCAGTGTGTTGATGTCATATTTTAGGTCTATGCAAATGTCTGGCATAATGCTGAGGGTCAAACACTAAAGGATAATGTAGCCATAATGACTTATTATGGAGTATAATAATATTATGCCAGGTAGTACAACATTCATACACTGTATGCATAGTTTTCTGTCAAATCACTTTCCCAACAATACAAACAGTTCTGCTGTTATCTTACAAGGTGGAATTATACTTTTAGTACATCTGGGTGCTGACTAGCCTGCATCACATTACTGTACTGTCCTTGTCTTCCACTCTGTTATCCACACCCTCATTTGTGTAACTATCTCTAAATGTAATCAATAATGTGTTCTGAATATATATACATACATATATATATATATATACACACACACACACACACATACATATATATATATATATATATATATATATATATATATATATATATATATATATGCATGTGCGTGTGTGTGTGTGTCTAACTTTATATGCATGTGTGTGTGTGTTGTCTTTAATTTTATGTGTGTGTGTGTTGTCTTTAACTTTGTGTGTGTGTGTGTGTGTGTGTGTGTGTGTGTGTGTATACAATGAATAATCATCAATGAATTTGTTCAAAACACAAAACATCGAACAAACTCAGTGGCAATTATCATTATCACCACCTAAATCATCTCAAATAGTAATGACAAATGTAAAACATGATTAGTCACTCAGTTTGTACCTGCATATTTACATTTGTATCTCAATATTTAATTCAGCACACATACATACATATGTGTACATGCATGCATATTTTGCAATCTTTATGCTTTTTTGCCTGAGTAATGTGCATGCATATGCCTATGTGTATGCACGCACATAGGCAATTTATTCACATAGGTATACATTTTATAATTAACATGTTCACCCACTACTATGGTGCTTATGAAAGTATATATTAATGACCACACAAATTCATGCTCATGATTATTCTACAGATATCTCTGAACTGGGTAATCCCAGCATGCACACCTCTCAACCATAGAGATTTTTTCCTCTTATTTTTGGTCTGTTTCACAAAATTGTGCTTTTCTGGCACATCACTGATGACTAGTTAGAAAATAATGACAAGACACTTGCATTTCAGACTTTATACCCTGCAGGAGAACCATGCTAATGCAAAACCTGTTATTTTATCAACTTAAGTTTGTAAAAGTAATATTTAAAAAATGTCCCTATTTTTGTGCCTTTGTCCCTCTATTATTTATGGTTTTGTCCAGATTTCTTGTGAGATATGCCTGCATGATACCACTTACTGCAAAGCTTAGCATTACACGGTGCTATTTTTAATTTCTGAATACCCACCCATTGTGTTTTATGCCCTGTAAGAGTAGCAACAATGAACACAGATTAAAATTGAAACACTATAACCAAAACCAAAACAAACCGGACACTAAATGGACAGAAACGGAGTACAAAAACTGTATAAAGTAGCCAAACTTAATAAACCATTTGATTTAATGAACCATTTTAGCGCTTTCATCTCCTAAGAGACTTCATCAGAAATAAAACCTGAACCTAATTCAATTAACATTTAAATACTAAAAGTCTTATGACATCACATTTGATCAATTTGTCAATTTAAAAAGACAACAGCAGACACAAAATGTTTCTGTCCATTTAGTGTCCGGTTTGTTTTGGTTTTGGTTATAATGAACACAGATTACATGGTACCTGTAAGCAAGCATTTAACAGTGCATTTTAATAAAAAAGTAAAAAAAAAAAAATAGATTTGTACTGTCCTCTCTAAGGTGCCCTGACTTAAACTTAATCTGTATGAAATCATTTAATTTATACCCATTATTCAGCTTTGTGCTTGTCTGTTTACCTATTAATTTCAGTTTGGTAACTGAGAAAGTGGATTGCCTGGCAGACTCTTTTCAGTTGCAACCTGACCTCCACGGTACAAGACAGAAACAGAAAATGGAAAATAGAATAAAGTATTATACCACTTTCTGAAGGAATGTCAAACAGTTTGGCAAAATGCAGAAGTGGAATTCAAGCACTATGACAGATAAAGATAAAAAGAAATTAAGTGAGAGCAAACTATAGCTATAACTTTGAAGATCAAACTAATAAAACTGGACAAACATAATGTGAGACAAGATCCAGAACATTTTGGAAAAAAACGCATATAAAGACATTGCGCATAACACACAAACGCCACAGATATAGCCAAACTGCTGGCAGACAGGCTCAGTGAAAACTTCACCTCCTGCCTCCCATCAGTAAACCAGGATATCTCCAGCACCTGCCCTCTCAAAGGCAAAAAATACAGTCTCCATGGGACCCGATAACATCCCTGGCTGCATCCTGCATGAACTCAGGCATGAGCTCTCATCTCCATTAGACACCCTATTCAACCAAAGTCTGAGCACCAACTTCATCCCAGCTGAATGGAGGACAGCCACTGTCATCCCTCTACACAAAGGTGGAGCTTCCACTATCCCAGGCAATTGTAGGCCCATCAGCCTAACTAGCCTGATCTGCAAGGCCATGGAACACATCATCATGGACCTTATAAACAAGGACGTTGGCAACTTCCAAAAGCTTGACCCCACACAGTTTGGTTTTGTCAAAGGGAGATCATGCTTGTTACACTTGGTTAACTTCTTTGAAACTGTCACCAAAGACATGGACGAGGGGAAGACAGTGCACAGCAACTACCTTGACCTCGCCAAAGCCTTTGACACTACTCCTCATTCGGGCATAATAGATGAACTCTCCCAGCTAGGCATCAACCTGTACGTTACCAGATGGGTAGCTAACTGGCTCACTGATAGAACACACTCAGTCAAAGAAGGGAAAGCCACCTTTGGTAGTAGACTGGTAACGAGTGCTGTACCCCAAGGATCGGTCTTGGGGCCAATACTGACTGGGATATACTTTAATGAGGTGCAAGCCAAAACCAGTGGTCTCTGGCTGACCAGATTTGTAGATGAATGCAAGCTGGGTGCCGTCTCAAATTTCCCTAGTGATGTGAACATCCTCCAAGAGGGCCTTACCCAAACCAATGACTGGTGGCAGAAGCATGGCCTCAAACTGAATGCAAGAAATGCATCATTATCCTCTTTGCAGAAAATGTCATCCCCACTAATTATCACATTAATAACAATGTATTAATCATGTAATCTGTTGTGAAGGACTTAAGCACACAGGTTGATAGCAACCTGACATTTGACCATGACGTTGCCTCTTTTGTACAGAAGGATTTCTACATGGCCCATCTCATAAATAAGGGTATTTCATACAGGAACAAGGAGGTCAAAATA